>NC_092253.1:6002500-6015000 GCF_036320965.1 Panulirus ornatus
CTGCCGGTGAGTCCTCACGCCAATATATTTGTTTCCAGAGGTCGCCACACCAATTCTCCGGCCATACCTCAGCAACTCTGGGAATCAATGACTCCAACGCCGCATTGATCCCCCAGTACTCGTGGCTTTCATGGGCTCTCCACATCCCTAAGGGCCATTCATGGAGTTATATTCCTTTCAGGAGCCTTTGGCGATCCTCCCAGTGACCTTTCTTGATGGACTTGCGGAAGACCTTTTTGTACTTATTCAGACGTTTATTCTACTTTGCTGTTGATCATCTACGAGACATGGGTACTCTATTCAGTCATTTCACTGATCATCTTCCTTCTTCGTCCTCCTCTTTTGGGGGAAGAATATAGTGAGGTTCACAACGTTGTTCCTGCGTTCTTTTTTACGTCCATTCAGTGACAAATCTTCTAAATTATTCCCACGGTTCTTCATCGTTGTTCTTCATGTTCTTCACCGCCATGGGTCACCCGAAGAACATTGATAGGGTCTTTACGGACCCTTCCACGACGAGTGCTTCTATGACCCACTAACAGACCACCTAAGGCTTTCGCACAGACCTAAAACTGATGTCATGTTTGAACCTTGTAACCTCAGCTTTTATGGACGGGATTTACATCTTTTTTTTTTTATTTACTTCACTCTATCATCAGAATTCTTGGCCAACTCTAACAGTTGTTTACAGCCTGATTGAAGTTGCAATAGAGGTTAAGTGGAGTAGAATACCACTTACCTGTAAGAGTTTCTACCACTGGCATTACTTTCAATCTTTAAAACACTTTTTCTTAAATACGTAGTTAATGTATTGGTGGTGGTGAGAGAACGTCTTTGCATATTTTACTTTCCTGAAAGTCAGACTTTTATAAGGTGAATTTAAATTCCCTCTTTGATATAATCTAAGCTAGACAGACGTTTAAATTGTTTCTGTATAACTTTCGTCCTTTTTTTTCTGTCAAGTTCTGCAAAACTTTGAAATGTTTATTTAGTACGTCTTTTAACAGTTCGTAATCCTTCTCTTAGTAGGCCATTCGCTGAGTTCATTGTTGCTGTCTGAGCAGGTCATTCGTATGTTAATGATCTCTCGACACTTGTCCATATATATTCTCATCCTTAGTATGTTGGGTTTTTTCTTGGTTTTTACTGTCACTTGCCTTTCCCCTTTCAGCAAGATGAGACCATATGTAATAATCTTCAGTCGTTTTCTGCAATCCATGTCTTACAAGAACTCAAATGACCATGAATAGGTTTATGACTCACTTATATTCATGATCGTTTTTATCAAGTAAACAGAAAACGTCTATGGAATGCACTGCATATACATTCGCTGAGGAAAGTTCTTTCTTCAAAGAGATGTTCGATTTCACTAGGGCAAAACAACTGAGTAATCAGTATATATTATATACTATCCAACACAACTCCAACACAACTAAGTGTAATGAAAGAAAATCGAATCCTCTGAAGCGTTTGTGTAGCAGAATCTAAGCGCCTTAGTATCATGTCATTTCATATTTAGAACATCCTCACACCTATGATATGATGAGACAAAAAATGTACATCACTTGCATGGGAAGCATCGGCATTTAGGGTGATGACAGAAGACTAAACCCTCCAAGAGAAGATTGGACATTGGATCTCGTGTTCTCAGTGATAGAATTTCGCCTCCAAGGATTTTAGGTATGTGACAAATACTGACTGCTTTGCATGTTTTCCTCTCTGTTGTTAATCGGGGGCTCCGTGACTTGTAGGATCCTATTCCCTTTTTTTCACTTTCGATTTAGACACATTATTGGGTCTGATCTCACTATCAACACTACTCAAGTCCTTTACACAATAGATGAATTGTTATGATCTCGTGGAACTAATCTTTTCAGACTTTTGACGTGTATACGAGCAATCATATGAAAGACCTTTATAATGCTACTCACAAGACTAAAGGACCGAAAATCCTTGGAACAGCTATCACAAGTACCTATGGCTAACTCTGGGACACACACGCACACACACACACACACACACACACACACACACACACACACACACGTACGTTATTGGGAAATCATTTTCCTTTTCTCTAAACCTATACATTCAAAAACATGAGATGAAATTCATATTACCATCAGTTCGCCTACATTACGTGGGTCAGTTCACGGACGGGCACATAATTTCATTTGCATGCTTTCCACCGACAGTATAATCACTTGATTCTATTATGGCGTCGGCTTTCGCATAGCCTCCAACACACATATATCTATTTTCCTTTCCAATTCAAACATGAATATTTGTTAATTTTCCTTTTTCTATATATAAATTCACTCACATATAAGGAAAAATGCTTTTGTAATCATGAGTTTCTATGATTATATACATAAGATGAAGAACTGCTCCAGAATATGTCTGTAATTGATAGAATAACCACATCTTTTGTCACTTATGGACACTTAAAAAAAAACAGGTATATCATTTTCGTTCCTTTAGGATCCAGACTGGATTTGCAACGACCTGTGGACACGTGTTCTAGATGACCATTGGTTGGGTTTCCAGGGGGCCCCAGTAGTGCATTCAAGATCCCCCCAGTAGCTCTGTCAAGACTCAGGTACTCCCGGGTAGGGTCAAAAAAATCCTGGTACAGCTCGACTCCTGAGCACGTCCGTACGACCCTTGACAACGACAACGAGACGCTTCAGCGCGACGATACGACCCTCCAGAACGACAGCGGGACGCTTAAGCACGACCGTATACGACCCTTGAGAACGACAGTATGATCCTTGAGCACGACATACTTATCCTTGAGTAGGACTTTACGCCCCATGGGTAGGAGAGCCTGGTCTCTTATCCTGACACTTAAAGGTCAGGTAAAAAAAGAAAAAGGCTAGACCGTCAAGCCCAAGGATCATGGTACCCTCAAGGCCAAGGGCTGCACCGTCGTGTTCAAGGCTCCGTCATCGCCTGGCACTAGAGGTGTGAGTCAAGGGGTTACACACACAGGGACGCTGCTGGACTATGTGGCCACCTCTGGGAGTTGGACACGACTGCCACCAAGTGTGAGTGTGTGTGTGGCCCTGAGCACGCACGGCCCGCTCACATGCATCTAATTCTCTCGACCTTAAATTCTAGCCTTGTACACTACCTGCCTTCCCTGGCCTGGACGACGCTCGCTCCCTTCCTTCTTCCCTCCCTCACACACACACACACACACACACACACACACACACACACACACACACACACACCATCTCTAAGGGGAGGAACCAATTTTCCATAAACGATCTGCCTGAGAATACTTAAAGGTGATTCATCGATTTACACACAAAAAAAGGGTCGATAATTGACACAGATATTACAGGAATTCCCCCGTAGTCTGGCTCTGACTCGACACGCCCCATCCCCCTCCCCCCCTCCTCCCTCCCTCCCCCTTCAACGCCACAAGCACCCTCCCCCCCCCTTCCTCCTTCCTTCTCCCTCCCCCAAACCCCACCATCAAACTACTCCTACCTACTCCCCACCCCACATCATTCTCCACACTATAGCCGTTACCCTTTCATGACGCCTGACACGACACAGTTATTATGCACACACACACACACACACACACACACACACACATACATGCAAAGCTTTACCTGCACAGAATAGCTGCAGCAGCTAACGTGATGACTAGACCAGGTAGCAAACATGCTGTGCGCCTAGCGCTCCCACTTGTAAAGTTAGTGAGGAGTTATAAATCTCCTTTACTGTACATTATACATATCATCGAACCCTCCTAGACTCTGTCGGGAGGAAGTGTTCGTGTGTATAAGCCAGTGGGATCGGAAATGAGTTGAGCGAAGGAGTTAATGAGATCGAGTTTCATTTTCATTTCGTTTTTCACTACTTTTCCGTTCAGTTTCTGGACCTCTCCTTTCTTCCTCTCCGTTCTAAAGCTGACGACGCCTTCTTTATCTCTATCCGTTTCATTTGCTATTGTTTTCTTGTCTTGTGCCTCTCGCTGAATCCCTTTCAACCCCTTAATATCTTTTTTTCTCTCCCTTTCAACTCCTTTCTGCATCCATCGCACTTCTGTCATTGTCATCCTTTTCTTAACTGCTTTTTTTAGCTTTTTCCTGTATTCTCTTTACTTCACATGAACTTTTCTTTATCTTTTTATTTCCTCCTTCCTACCCCATGCTTTTGAATATCCACTATATCCTTCATCCACTCCTCATATACATTTTTTTTCCCCCATAAACACTTACTCTCTTTCGATTTTAACCTATCCATTTCCTCTTCCCCTATTTCGTCTTTCTTACTGTTCTTGATTACATTTCTCGTCTTCATTTCACCCCTTCCTTCTTATCGTCCATTTCTTTCATTATCTTCTCTTCCTTAATCCTTATTTTTTCCTTCTTTTATCTGTCTCTTTTTTCGACAATTGTTTCCAGATTTTCCCTATCCGAAAGATGGATGTTGTGGCTGGTGCTGATGTCTACTAGTCCACTAGCACGGGGTCGATCCTCGGGGCGGAGAGACGGTGCACAGTCCACCCAACTGTTCATCATTCCTTAGGTTGATGTACCAATTTCGGTTGGGTCAGTGCATCACGGGTGTGGCAGGGATAGACAGCCGACAGCTTGGAACTGGGTTCAGAGTTCCCACGCGGCGTCTATGTCTAGGGACATGGCCTTTACTAACAGCTCTAACGAGCCTAACAAGGGTGTCGAAGTCTGAGGACATTCGTCCTTATAGAGAAGCCTATTGGGCTTATGCTGGGCGCCTAAGTCTATAGATCATTGGCTCTTACTAACAGGCCTACTGAACCTAATAGGGGTGACTATGTCCGGTGACAGTGACCATGGCTAACAGGCCAAACAAGCCTAAATGAAGGTGGTACTCTACTATCCTTTCCAATTATCGTCCCAGAGTCGCCACTGTATCCAAAGGCACAACTCATACGCGTGCAAAGTGTAGTAATACTGTAAAATGTCGTCTGTGACGAGGTTCATAATCAGTTCACCATATCTTAACACCACTTCTCTATTAACAGCTGAGTATCTAGATTTACTATTGATACGCTGCTCATCTGAGCTTTTATATGTACGGAAAATTTAGATTTTTTTTGGGGGGGACAGTGGGTGGTTGGCTCAGGTATACGTGTATCCTGGTCGTACATAGACAGT
Organism: Panulirus ornatus; assembly: GCF_036320965.1. Classification (NCBI taxonomy): domain Eukaryota; kingdom Metazoa; phylum Arthropoda; class Malacostraca; order Decapoda; family Palinuridae; genus Panulirus; species Panulirus ornatus. The sequence goes on from NC_092253.1 coordinate 6,007,660, forward strand.
TGTAGAGGAACGAGTGGTTTTAAATGTAGTTGTAAGTATATAGGTGTAAGTATATATATCTATCCACTATTTACTTCTATAACTTCTACCTTTACGATCGTGTCTTAAGTTAGTTATGGTGGACGTTCGTCTGGTGTGTGGGTTCGAGATGTGACTTCAGTTCCTTCCCTCAGTAACTTCAGACGTATGATGTAAAACTTGAGCACTGAGGATAAGGTGACACTCGTCCTTAAACCTGATAGATAGATTATCCTCCTCGAGTAGGACATGATGGCGTTATTCTTATGTATCATGACGTCACCAATGACTCGATCTTTAACGATCAGGTCAAAAGGTCAAGGCCAAGGGTCGCATAGGTCATGTTGTACCGTCCGAACTCAGGGGGTTTCTTCAACTGTCATGTTGGAAAAAGATGAAGGACGTTCCTACCGCTGGGTTGCAGCTGCGTGTATTCATTTTCCTTTTTCGCGAAGATGTCACACAATGACGCACAGTTCGCACACGACGTTACCGTTGTAGATGAAGGTAAACTACGACGTTAATCTACGAGACGCTGACGACGCAAATGACACCGACCTTACGAGACTGCGATGGGCTAGAAGACGTAACCCACCCGTGCCCACAGCACCTCTAGATCGTCCTCCTCCCTCCAACTCTCCCCCACCCCCCCCTCATCTCACCTGCCCCCTCGTGACGTCATCCCCAGAGGGCATTCACATCGCCCTTATTAAAGTCGAAAATATAAACGCTCCCCTATTATCATCGCTCCACGAACCAGAGCAACATAGAAGCTATTTTACCATCGGCTATAATAGGCTCATTTCCACCGATATTTGTACAAAGCAAGACCTAAAGCATTTGCAACAGTAATAATATACATAGTGAATCAATAAGCCAGTCATGTAAAGAGGATCATTCATTACCTAAATCACGAACTCATGACGCCAAATCCTGATGCGTGAAACTTTACGAAATTAACTGCGAACACGAACGCATGCATATTTTTTTTTCTTTTTGGGGGAAGGTGGCGTGGGACTTCCAGCCAGCCAAGAGCTGATCCCTTTTTCTTATTAGTCATGTGATCTCAACAAAAAAAAGAAAAATAAATTGTATCAAGGAACTGCCAAATTGTGGTATATACATTGGACAACAGACTGGAGAGATTTATATATATATATATATATTCTGGGCTGGGAATCTCAAGGGGATTTATACAGTTACATGAAAGTGATTATATACGTTAATTAAGGAGAGGGATTATCACTGTACAGGTCGATAAATGATGGGGGGGGTGGGGGAGGGTTATCATTATTACCTTTTTTGGGGGGAGGGGATTATATTACGTCGAATTATATTTGTCCAGAAATTGTAGATATTTACACTTAAAACAAAGGTGTTGTTGCTGGATGACTGAGAGAAGGTACATATATACATACATACATACATACATACATACATACATACATTACATACATACGTATATACACACATACATGCATACATACATACATTACATACATACAATACATTCATACATACATACGTACATATCTGGCGTAGGCTGATGTGTGTATATGTGTGTGTGTGTGTGTGTGTGTGTGTGTGTGTGTGTGTGTGTGTGTGTGTGTGTGTGTGTGTGTGTATTCACACATAAGAATAAAGACATGGCACCCTTATGCAAGGTTAAGAGACTGTTCAACACGAGTAGAAAACTCTCTCCCTGTAACACACAAATATAGCAATTACACATGATTACATACATGACAGTCTCATGCACATGTATTAACACAGACACGCTCATACATGTGTGCATGAAAGCAAACATACTACCACCCACCCACACACACACACACACACACACACACACACACACACATACACACACATACACATACATGTATACATACGCATTTAAACATGCAAACTATGAACACAGAAGAACATGCAAAAGAACACCTACAACCCCCCCCCCCCCCCCACTCCCACGCCACCCCCGAAAAAAGAAAGAAAAAAGAATAATCTCCAATTAAAAGGTTCGTCAGAATTAATTCTTCGTCCCTTTCTTTTTCCTTTGTTCGTGAGCGAATGAAACGTACACTTTACGTATCCATGACACACACACACACACACACACACACACACACACACACACACACAAACACATATAAACATGCGCGCGCGTACGCGCAAAGCTTCAAACCAACAGTTACAATACAACATTCATACAACAGTATCAAAAGTTACGATTTATTTGGTACCATTACAGCATGCTGTACGATCCACCTCCACACGCTTAACCCGTGACTCTGGCGTGTGTGAGCCGTGATATATATATATATATATATATATATACACCATGTGGGCAACACAACGCTCTGAAGTCTATTTTGGAATATCATTGCAGTTGATTTCATTAGTTATTTCCTCTCTTTCTTTTCCCTTTTTCCAAGGAAGGGGATAAGGGTGTGAATGGATGCTGAAGGAATGACTAAAAAGAAGAAAAAGATATGATTATATATATATATGTGTGTGTGTGTGTATGTGTGTGTGTGTGTGTGTGTGTGTGTGTGTGTGTGATGTAAGAAAATGTAGAACGTGTTGCAATGGAAAGAAAGTATCAAGAGAAGACTTGGAATAGAGCGAGACACTGCAAGACAAATTACCTCCACCACCGCTGTACCAAGACGTCAAGAGCCTTCACAGACGTCACCCTCAAGATGGCGCATGATCAGAGACGTTCCTCTCCAGGTGCTGACGTCACGCTCATGATGTCACACGATCAGAGACGTTCCTCTCCCAGGTCTGACGTCATTCATGATGTCACACGAGGCAGAAACATTCCTCTCCAGTTTCTGACGTCACTCTCATGACGTCAAACTGAGGGAAGGAACTCTTCTCCTCTCTCCAGAATTTGTTTAATCAGACGTCTCTCACTCTTGCCAGGTATACTTATGTCCTCTTACAAGTCACCTCACCACTTCCCACCTCAGATAAATGAGGAGGGTCTTACTAACACCAAGCCAACACTCCCCACCTCGACAGATGAGGTCTCTCCCTAAGACCATGTCTCGACTCACAACCATGGCTAATGAAGCACCTCTCTGCTACGACCACGCTCAAACCACCCACTCACCCTTGACCAGCGTGATCTTATCATGGCTAACCTCACACTCTTCCATCTTGATCAATGAGGAGGTATCTACCCTGTCCTTACCCGGTGTCCCAACCTCGACCAATAAGCTCTTGGTATGGTCTCGCCCATACCTCTCCACTGTAATGATTCGACCAATCACATCCACATATAGCCACGCCTACACCGTCCTCCTTAACTAATCAGATTTCGCCGTGATTACATCCACAATCTCTTAATAGCTAATCATCATCAAACTCTTACTACACTCACACTTTCCCTCCCCCCGCCCTGCACTTGACCACTGGCACACCCCTGGAGCCATAGCACACACCAGACCCATCTGATCAGGGTCATAGCGTCGACGCTACGTACCCAAACAATCATATCGAACGGCTGACGTATCCACACCCACACACACACACACACACACACACACACACACACACTCCAGCCAGCCAATACGTCATCTTAGCACAGACACGCCCTCAGCGAAGGCCCAACCCAGGGTAGCTTGACGACGCACTGACTTCCTACGAAATCGACTCAAAGGTTTTACCTGCCACAACACCTACAGAAACTGAGGCAAGGCCTATTCAAGATGATTCTCTCTAGCCTACCTGGAGAGGGAATGGAAGGAGAGGAGGACACGTTGAAGAGGGAGTAGAGGGAGATAAAGAAGGGGTGTGCTTAAGGGAGTATGTAAAGTACTTAGGAGGGTAGGTAAAGAAGGGTGTGAGAGATTTAAGGTGAAGAGGTAGGTAAGGAAGGAGGAGTGGAGACGAAGGGGTAGGTAAGAAAGAGAAGATGAAGGTGTAAGTAAAGGACGTGGATGAGTGTATAATGAGGTAGTGTAGAGGTAGATGGGTACGTCAGTCAGGGAGACTGGAAGTGAATGGGTTATATGTGGAAGAGAGTGTGGAGGTAGATGGGTGAAGAGGATGAAGAGTATATGTAAGGGAGGGGTATGTGGAGGAGACTATAGGGGTGGGGGATATGAAGGGAAAGGGGCAAGTAGGAGAGGAAGAAAGTGACGGAAGAGCTTTGGATATAGGATAAAAGAAAGGAAGGAAGAGAGATGGTCCATCCAAGCCATGGGATATCCCTAAAGAGTCCTTTGCCCTAAAGCCATTTAGCTGAGAACGCCTCCCACACACCAAGCCATTTTCCTACGGAAGCCACTCTCCCAACAAACTATACCTTAAAAGCCAAAGCCACATAATCCATACCCACACAAACCACTACTTAAACAACTCACCATAAAGCAATCAATGCACAAAAGAGCAAGTACACAACTAAACCATGCCCCTCTCTCTCTATCATAATCTGCCAATCATACCCAGGAAAGCCTATGCCTCCTTAAGCCACGCCCTTCTAAGCCACACCCCCAACAACCTACACGACAGCAATCCACGCCCGGCGAAGCCACTGACCCAGTTAGCTCCCCCACTCCCCCCCCCGGCAAGCGACCTCCTCCTTCCCCATCCCGATAAGCCTTTCCCTAGCAAGCAAAGCCCCGGCAAGACGGTACCTGTGGCCGCCCCGTAGTTCCCCGACAGAGGTCGATATTCCCAGGGCGGCAAGAGGAAAGGGCGGGGCGGGATGGAGTATGACGGGGCGGAGCAAGGAAGACGTGTGTGTGTGTGTGTGTGTGTGTGTGTGTGTGTGTGTGTGTGTCGGTGAGGACGAAGAGGAGGTGAAGCAAAGTGAGGCGAAGGAAGAATTATATACGAAAGGAGGAAAGGGAGGGAGAAAGAAGAGAGGATGAGAGAGAGACAAATGGAATATGAGACTGAGAAGAGACAGAAGGAGTAGGATGGTGAGAGTCTGACAAGGGTAAAGGGATGAGAGAGAGTGAAGTCCAGGTCACCTCCGCGTCATCATAAGGGAAATGTTATCATCTGAAGGATTAGGTAAGTTACCCACCCACGGATCTTAATGGAGGGGCCCCCACGCCCCCCGTATACCACGGAAAAGATATATTCAATCAACTTTGTCCCGTTTCGCAAAATGGATCTTGGGCCTCAACGAAATGTGAGTTGAAATATTCCACCCATATGTCTTTTTTATTTATCTCTAGTCTTTCGTATTTTGCAGATGGTAGAAAATGGAGAACGTAAATTTTCCTCTACTTCAAAGACTGGACGCTTTATGTCTTTGATTAGTACCTGTTCAAAATCGAAGAAAAAACACAATCTATTTTCTAGATATTTTTTTTTTCCCGCACCGAAGGTACGAAGCTTTTTGTAAGCAGTAATTACTGAGTTGTGGGCTACGTTTGTCACTTAACTAATGAAAAAAAAAAAAGAGTTCTCTTTAGTAATAACTGTCTTGCTCCAACCAACAGTGTCAAGACAAGTATCTCTGGCCTGAATAGAATACGAACAGGCCGAGTTAATAGCCAATTTGATACATGTCAGATAGCATGGGCGCGCACAGACACGCTCACATGCATGCAACCATCCGCATGCCTACACACACACACACACACACACACACACACACACACACATACACACACACACACACACACACACACACGTATACAAACCTACACACACACACACACACGTATACAAACACACACACACACACACACACGTATACAAACCTACACACACACACACACACACACACACACACACACGTATACAAACCTACACACACACACACACACACACGTATACAAACCTACACACACACACACACACACACACACGTATACAAGCACACACACACACACACACACACACGTATACAAACACACACACACACACACACACACGTATACAAACATACACACATTCTTCTCTCATTACCTCACTTCTCGGTTCCGTTCATGGAGAGGAAGTTAATTATAATCAAACACTCTAGCCTTAATAGCGGAAGCATCAGTTGGTCCGTAATACTTATTGAGGTTAGTGGACAAATCAGCCGATGAATGAACAAAGACAAGGACGGGAAAGCAGCAAAGAGAGAGAGTGAGGAAAAAAAAATGTATATATACTGTTTCTTCTCTCATTCATACGCAGATAATTACTGGGTTTTACGGCTGCGTCAGAACATGAGGAGTCTCTAATTCAGGGTTATGGAAGAGGGTTAGCTGCGTAGTAGTAGACTTTAATTCTGTCTTAATACCTTGAATGAGTGCTTTAACGTCTACAGTAATTGGCTACAACTCATGAAAGCGACAGAGTTGCAAGGCAAAAGCGTTCTAAGACATCACTTAACCACCAGGAAAGTGCAATATATAGCATGGTGTTCCTTGGAGTAGTGTTACAAAATTGTTGCGTAGTAATATGGATATAATTTTGTGACCTTTTTCATGCAACAGTCGAAATGGCACAGTCAAAATTACGAGCCAGTACAAGCCACATCGGCTGAAAAAGTAATCCGTTGAAAATGTATTGAAAAAAAAATATGCATGTAGACTGACTTAAGTTCCTAAGGCGCCTACAGACCCGACTCATAATACTGGAAAGATTAGGGGAAGGAAAGACGCATCATATCCTCCAATCCTCGTATGATTCGACTCTACATAAAAACTATGGGAAGTGGAAGCCAATCGCGTGCCACAAGTCGATCTCAATATACCCTCACACTCTTGAAGTAAATGTCATCGACTCATTAACATAAATTAATTAGCAGTATTCACTAATGTTACGTTTGCATTATCCACTCATGAACAATTCAAAAACTCTTGAATCATTTTACACGTCAGTGATTCGGAGATGAAGTCATGCGTAGTGCATCTTTCCAGTCAATTTTGTCAAAGAATTACATCATCTTTCTTTCCTAACGATTACATTATTTCATGACCATATCACCTCAACTTCAATCTCAGATCTCAACAACTTTTTCCGTCACTTATTAGAGTAATTTTGTTACCTTTAATCTTGCAATCGTTTTCTTATATCATAAAACACAACAAAGATTAAGTTCATCTTTCGTTGAACTTTGTTTTTTCACCCACACTTAATGAATTCTTTAAGCTGAATCTTAAGTTCCTGGTTCATCTTGATCTTTAAGCTATATAAGGTCATACGTCTTGCTATTATGCCTAAGTGTCGTACCATTGTGCTCAAAGGTCGTGTTGTCGTCCTTAAGAGATGGACCATTCATTCTTCTCGTTTTCTCTAATTGGATATTCCCCATCCTTATCATTTCATTATAAAGACATTCCTTCGCTCTTCTTTCTTCCATAAATCATT
>NC_092253.1:6017500-6055000 GCF_036320965.1 Panulirus ornatus
ATTTAATCATTATATTCATACAGAGTGGAGGTAGAGCAAATCTCTCTCTCTCTCTCTCTCTCTCTCTCTCTCTCTCTATCTCTCTCTCTCTCTCTCTCTCTCTCTCTCTCTCTCTCTCTCTCTCTCTCTCTATCTATCTATCTATCTATCTATCCATCTATCTACCTATCTATTTAGCTCTATCTCTATTTATCTACCAACCTATCTACATATTCATCTATCTATATATCTATCTATCTATCTATCTATCTATATAGCTCTATCTCTATCTATCTATCTACCTATCTACATATCTATCTATCTATCCATTCATTTATCTTTCTCTCTTCGAACACACACACACACACACACACACACACACACACACACACACACACACACAGTAACTCTGGGTCTAAATGGAACTTTTTGTACTAGGAGAAAAGCATGTTTCACACAGCCTTTCACATACGAGTTTTTTACACTTAACGAACTCTCCACAACTATCCCTTGTATTACTACAATGCACACAACTTGTACTTTCATTCATGAAAAAGTTGGAACCCGGATAGAAATTTCCCGTCACTGAAAACTTATGGCAGATTACTTAATACACTTAGAAAATTAAATCCAATGTACAACTTGCATTATAACACGATATTTTGAATCTCACGGAATTTTACTTATACTACGCTGCTCTTCTACGACTTAACCATCCTGTCGTAAAGCATTACTTCTTAGAAAAAAATGGAAGTTCTGATTTGCGTCTTTCAAAAAAATTAAAGTTTTCGTTCGTGTCTTACATAACCTACTTGAAATCAATGTCATTAATGCCCTCAAAAGTAGAGGATTCTCACCCAGTTCAGTTTTCAAACCTTTGCAAGTTTCTTTCGTATGCATTACATGAAACTTTACAAGTTTCATCCTGCCATACATTTTAATTCCTAACTTAAGATATCGGTATGATTTTCTTCCATGTCCTACCCATCTCTTTCCCTAACTTTCCACCTTTCTCTCTCTATCCACTCCACATTTCTCTCCCTATCCACCCTACATATGTTTCCCTACCCACTGCACATTTTATCTCCCTACCTACCCCACATCTCTCTCCCTTCCCACTCCACAAATTTCTCCCAACACACTCCACATTTGTTTCCCTACCCACTGCACATTTTCTCTCCCTACCCACTCCACATCTACAAACTCCACATTTCTTTCCCTACCCACTCCACATTTTCCTCCTTACCCACTCCACATCTCTCTCCCTATTCACTCCACATTTTCTCTCCCTACCCACTCCACATTTTCTCTCCTTACCCGCTCCACATCTCTTCCTAGCCCTCCACATTTCTCCCCCTAATCCTCCACGTCTATTTTTTTTTTCAAATCTATATATGATGCCCGGAGTCTAATCCCTCTTCCTCAGCTTTTACCCTTCACTAGAACTCTCCCAAGCCATCGAAATTTCCCCTCACGCCCTTCCCCAAACCCCTGACATCTAAATTCTACCCACAATCCTATTCCTGACTCTTTTTTTTTCTATCAGTCCATAGCAACACGCCCCCCTCCCCAACAACCCCCTTTCCTTCCTTCCTCCCTTCCTTCCTTCCTTTCGGAAAAAGAAAAGGGAAAGAAAAAAAAATCCATTTCAACACCCCACTCTACTCTCTTCTCTCCATTCGCGTACGCCTGGCCCATGTCTCACTCTCAAACATTAAAGGAGAACGTGCAACGCCTCCCCAGCACAAGCAAATCCCGCGCTACTCTTCTCTCGTTTTGTTCTTTCACCCAAGTCGTCCAAGGCTACTTATCTCTCCACCTTCGTGAGATGTGAGGCAACGTGGGTGCTTACAGTTAATTACTTATGCATGTTCTGCTGCTTTACGTGGAGGTACACAGTGTATTGGTTATACCTTGTGAGAGAGAGAGAATGGAAGAGATTATATATATATATATATATATATATATATATATATATATATATATATATATATATATATATATGAAAGAGAGAAATGGGGTTCTTTGGGAAGGAAATAAGTCAGAGAAAGAAGAGAGGAGAGGAGCGGGGAGGAGGCAGTAATTGCCAGATAAACATAGAGAACATGATCTCTCATCCATCTACCATCTTCGCTCACTCCCAGTACCACTCCAAGGCATTCTAAACCTCTGATAAACCCCCACTACCCTTGATGGAGTCCATGATCCCATTCCTCCCTGGCGAGTGTGTCACTTCACCTCTGATCTTCTATGGGTCACATTACACCATCACGCCCTTGGCGAGCCCCTAGCACCCAGTTAATTATGACTGAACACTACATTTCTGTATCTATCACCCCTCTTTCTCTCTCTCTCTCTCTCTCTCTCTCTCTCGAGAGAGAGAGAGAGAGAGAGAGAGAGAGAGAGAGAGAGACAGAGACAGAGACAGAGAGAGACAGAGCTCCCGGTTTAGGTTCTATATTGATACAACGGTTGCTCTCGAATCCCCCTGCACTAATCCTAGCCATAGCGACGGTGGGAACCGCTTTCTCGCAGGATCTACCACGGGAAAATAATCCCTTCTCCTTCCCACAAGAAAAATAGGTTATATTCCAATAATTCCACAATTACCCCGTGGACAGTTGAGAGGATTGGATAATTAATCTTTTATGTAATACATACATTTCCATTCTTCCTTAGGTCTTCAGCATGTGTCTCTTTCCTAATATGTTTCCATCTTCAGTTCGTCTCATTAGTATCTCGTAAAACTATCTAGATCATCACTAGCTTACTTAAGACCTCACACCTATATTCATATGCCCATTGATTCTCCTCATCAATGATTTCTAAAGCCAACACAATCTTTATTTCTATAGACCCACCTCCTCATTTCTCCCCTCCATCCCCCCATCCCTAAGCCTCACTTAATCCATCCCCTTGATATCAGTTACCATCGCATACACTAACCTAACCAGACCTGACGCAGCAGCACTACTTCCTCCTCACCACCATCATCATCTCCCTCCACCACCACTCGACTGCTGAAACAATCAAGGTTTCTACGCTCACAACGCGTCATCTGTCCCACTTCGTTTTTTTCTTTTTTTTCAATGGAGAACGCCATACTCTCACTGCTAACTCGGTACAGGTCACAACCACCTCTCCCTTCCTCCCTTCGACCACCACCCCAGAAACAACACCACCACCTCCGCTGCATGTTAACAGAACCCGTTAGCTCTGTTGTCCTCAAATAGATATAACGTAAACATAGATATAACGTAAAAATAATGGTATATTTCCGTGTTCTATATGTCTCAACGACCTTGATCTGATTTCCGGTAGACTAGAAAAAAAAAAGTACAATAGATTATCACGTAAATGCATATGTAGTATATATCATAATACCTACGACTGTATATCATATCAAGTTTTGATTTCCATCTAAATCTCCTCACATATCAAATTTTGTAAGGCATTTTCAGATGATTTACAGTTTCTGAACGAAATAAAATATTTGAGGTCAAGATATAACCAATATACTCTAACCGAGGCATATTTCGTATAAGAAATCTATATGGCATTCTATAAATCTTATAATATGTACGTCTGACGTATTATAAGTCTATATAAATCGTACGTAGTTTTGGGAATCTATCGAAAAGCATTTCATTATTTTCTCTCATTTCCATTCTCGATCGATCGGCTTCTATATCAAATTCTTGGTATTACTTCTGTACTCATAAAGTTACTACTATTAACATTCTTGTAGTTCTTTTTCGACAAGTTATCCTTTTTCAAATTCCAAAGGATTCCATATGACATCATTTTCAGGACTTTTTTTTACTTTTACATTTCCCCAAGATTACTGTCCTTAAGCCATGATAATAACAATGGTGTAAATTGGTTTACAACTCGTCAGACGTTCAATGTATTTGAGTCTCTCTCTCTCTCTCTCTCTCTCTCTCTCTCTCTCTCTCTCTCTCTCTCTCTCTCTCTCTCTCTCTCTCTCTCTCATCCACCTACCTCACTTCTTCCTAAACCATCCTTACTTCCCTTACGTCGCGCACGCTCACGCAAGCATACACACAAGCGCACGTAAACACGTGCAAGTATATGCTCTCTCTCTCTCTCTCTCTCTCTCTCTCTCTCTCTCTCTCTCTCTCTCTCTCTCTCTCTCTCTCTCTCTGTATCCACTCCAGGTCATGTTGGGATATGGCTGAGATCAGTCTTGACGCTCCTACCCTAAGCCTCGCAGCTATTCACAGCCGTATCCCAAATGACCTTACACCTCATCCCCAACCCAAATCCTCCACCACCTTCCCTCTCCCTCCCTCCCTCCCTCCCTTACTAAAGGCAGAGACACCTGAAGTAATCCCGCTCCATCATTTGAACTACCGAGTTTAACACTCACTTCTCTGCTGACTACCTGGACTATCACACACGAACTTCAAGGGAACGTGGGGTGTCCAGGTTAACTCATCCACTCCGTTCCTGGGTGCATCTCTAGGGCTACAAGATATGAATGAACCAGTCCCGCGTCTGTCTAGGTATATATATATATATATATATATATATATATATATATATATATATATATATATATATATATATATCTTATCATGTCTCTTTTTATCGCAGTTTATCTTTATTTCTCTCCTTCACTTGTTTCTCTGTTTATCTTCCCTCACTTCCCTCCCACTCACACTTCAGATATTCATTAAATTTTCACGAATTTCACCACCTCATATCTTACCTTTATTATCACCAATTTCTTTCCTTTTCTTTTTCGCTTGTTCAGTAAGACTTTCAATATTTTCCAGATCCTATATTCTCACAAATGGAATTAATTTGCATGAACTTATAAAGGGATGTATGCCTACGTGTATGACCATATGAATAAGTACACTGAGAATAAGTACACTCGGAGAAATGTATACACGAGTTTAGGAATTCTAAGTGATGTATTTATACATACACCTGTTTGCATATGCATGTATTCATACACGTTCGTGTGGATAAAGGTATTAGAATACATTTACATAGAGTCTGAAGGAAAAAATACAGAACTTCTATCAAACGCAGGAGATGATTAGAATTGCCAAAAGAAGAATTTTATCCTATAAAATCATATGAAAGTTATGTTTTTTGTCCTATTATGGTCTACATCACGTAACGAACTTCAGAAACTACCACTGTCTTTCATACTTAAAGATAAAGTTAGGATGAAAGTTACCAGATCCAGTCTCAAGAGGTCAGTACAATATTCTAAGTCACCTATTAAATAGTTCCCAACACGATGATTGGAGTAAAGATTAAGGACCTATTTTCTTTTCTCTCTTTCTTCTTCTTTTTCTTCTTCGTCAAGGTACCAAGAAACACAAGAGTCTGGTCTGGTCTGTGTCTGGTCTTCTCAATCGTTAGTAGTGTAAGTGGTGTGTGTGTGTGTGTGTGTGTGTGTGTGTGTGTGTGTGTGTGTGTGTGTGTGTGACTTGTGTAGTACATGCTTACAAAGAGTTTTCTAATTATACCAAGATGTACATGCCTCAAAAAATCTATGAACTGGCACGTATCATATGAAATTATCTAATTTTCATTTCTTTGTCACTATTCTCGTAAGATCTTTTTATGATTCGCTATAACACTCTAGGTAGATAACTGGGTTTTTCTATGAAAAGTTTACGTTATTCGATATCAATTATCTACGACATAAAAAAATCCAACGATAAAATATCAGCAATTTACCTAAAATATCTTAAATCCTTTAAGGATATTGAGTTCCTTGATGGTGTTGTGAATGACGAAAGCCAATATTTCACAGATATCTATGGCTTTCGACTGATCACACAAAGGAATAACGTGTAAGCATACAAAAAAAAAAAAATACAAACGTCCCAAAAATACGCAAGAAATAAAAAAGAAAAGTCTCTTAAATACGTTAAGAAATACAACTGTCCCTAAAATACGTAGGCAATACAACAGTTTCGTATATACGTGAGAAATACAACTGACCCTATCATGCCTAGAAAATACATTCCTATAAGTCCTGAAGAAATATATCTACCACTTATATACCTTAGAATTACAACGGCTCCTTAACTAACCAAGAAATAAACCTACTCTTTAAATAGCTCAGAAATATAGCTCCTTATATAGGAAAAGAATACAAGTCTCTTAAACACGTACAAAACAATTTTGCTTTGAACCTATTTTTCGAGATCTCATAACACCAGGATTCAACTCTAGTCGATTTGTTGATTAGGTGAAAAAACTCTCATTTATCTATGAATAAGAACTGATTACTTTAAGGACTTCTCTGTATCAAATCCCACGCCAAATTCCTTAATTGATTCAAATAGTAATTAGAATGATTTTGTGATATGTAACAACTATAATGTCAAGAAGTTTAAGCAATTATTTTCTATAAAGTATCACGAATTATCGTGCGTTCGTTAACTATTCGTGTAAACCGCCACACGAAACTCATTTCGTGGGCTACATACATTCTCTTATCACATAAACGTCGCATGGAAGGAAGAGAGACAGAAAAATAGATAAAGGATAACTAAAGACGTGGATAATGAAACACAGAATAAACATACGTCATTATCTCACTTAAGATATTTATGAAAATAAATGAGAAGTCTTTCAACTTTAAATCTGACTTTAAGCCCCTCAAAAAAATTTATATAGAATAGTTATACACAAACAGTAGAGACTGATTACTTAGGTATATGTAAGAAATCGATGATAAAGGAGGGAAGGAAATGAATTACGGGCAAAGAATGGGTGAACGCAGCGAAAGAAGGAAAAAGAGGAGATATTCTGACTGTAGAACACGAAGCAAGACAATAAAAGACAAATAACAACACGGTAAAGCAAGTTCGAGATTATCAAATCAGACAATAATCCAGCTACTGCTCTAGTATGGACGTGTGTGTGTGTGTGTGTGTGTGTGTGTGTGTGTTGTGTGTGTAGTAGTAGGAGTAGGAGTAGTAGTAGTAGTAGTAGTAGTAGTAGTAGTAGTAGTAACAATGTATAATGATCATAATGATGATAATAATTATCATGATAATAAAGATAATAATAGTAATGAAAATATGTTGAATTTAGGTGTCTGTCTGTCCGTGTTTGTGTCTGTCTGTGTCTGTGTATCTGTGCGTGTGTCTGTGTGTCCAAATCACGCGTCGTAAAGACAGTAAAGGAGACAGATGGAAAGAAAGAAGAGGAACAACGATGGGATAAATGAAAGAGAGAGAGAGAGAGAGAGAGAGAGAGAGAGAGAGAGAGAGAGAGAGAGAGAGAGAGAGAGAGAGAGAGAGAGAGAGAGAGCCAGGGAGGCAGGCTCACCGGGAGCCGTGGTCAATACGGTGCTACGCTAAGACCTTCCCACCTCCCTCCTGCTTCTCTTTATCCCGCCAGCCAGCCAACCGCTCTGCCCACCTAATCATCCTCCCTTCCTCCTCCTTCTCCTGGATCTCCACCTCCTCCTCCTCCTCCTCCTCCTCCTCCCTCTCTCTCTTCTCCCTTTCTACTCCTCTCTAGCCTCCCTTGTTCCTCCCCGTCTCTGTTTCCCTCTCTATTCTCCCTTCCTACCCTCTCTCTCTCTCTCTCTCTCTCTCTCTCTCTCTCTCTCTCTCTCTCTCTCTCTCTCTCTCTCTCTCTCTCTCTTCCCTTCCTACCCCTCCTGAATTTCCTCCTCCCTGCCTATGTCTCTTCCTGTATTCCCCCCCCGCCCTTTCGGATTTCCTTCCAATCTTTCTCCCCCTCTTTCCAAATCTCTTTATCTCCATCTCTATCTCCCTTCCTCTTCATCCTGATTCTCCTACCCCATTTTTTTCCTTCCTCCCTTTGAAAATCGTCCCTTTCTTTATCCCCTGTTCCTCAACTTCTCGATCATTTTTCCCCTTCTCTATCCCATCCTGTTACTCATCCAATTCTCCTACTATTCCACAATCCCCAATTCCTTCTCACTTTCCCTCCTCCAACCTCAGTTCTACTTCTACTGAATCTACTCCCCACCTTTATATTTCCTTCTCCCTCCTCAATCCTCCTTAGCTAATCATATCCATCTTCTTTATCCTCTTCTACAAATCATTCCCCCTTCCCTGTCCTCCTCCTGCAGTAATCCTTCACTTCTCTCTCCTCCTTGAATCAATTCCACCTCCTGAGACTCCAGTCCCTGGCCTCCTCCTCTTCCTCCTCTTCCTCCTCCGTTATCTGGACTACCCCTTCCTCCCTAGTTATGCTATCATCGCCTCCTCCTACCATCATCCTCACCTCTACACACCTTCATCACTCCGCCATCTACCACCTTCTCCTGAATCTTCTACTTATCTACACCTTCCCCGACAAGGCCTCACACCAGGGAGAGGCGACACCACCTCATATTGAGTCAGGAATTTTCAACTCTCTCTCTCTCTCTCTCTCTCTCTCTCTCTCTCTCTCTCTCTCTCTCTCTCTCTCTCTCTCTCTCTCTCTCTCTCTCCACACACACACACGTTTTCCCTATATTCTAGAAAGAAGTATGATACACATCCACATAGGAACGCTAATCATGATGCAGAAAAAATATGAATATAGAATAGATAAAATTTTGTAATTATGATAATATGAGAGTAAATATAATCAGTGTAATAAATGTAAGTACAGAAAAGTGGAAGAAGAATATTGAAAGAATTTCGATTCCTAGATTGCATTTGAAAAATCAATAAAATCTAATGAAATATCACAAAAAAATGGGTTCTAGAGATCCCAGGCTTTGACAAACCTTTCCAAGTGTTCGAGAAATACTTGACTTCGTCTACCCATAGACACAAAGAGCAAGATGCATCATCTTTGCAAGACGGTTCATCACCCATCTTGCAACAGGCCTGAGGAAGTACAGCAGCAACTGAAGCAACCAAGAAAATGGGCTACACATTTGAAAAGACGAGTTGGTGGGGATGGTAGCGTTGAAGATGATGGCTATAGTAGGAGTCGTGAAGGTTGTGGTAGCGTTGGAGACGATGGTTATGGTGGGAGTGGTGGTGGTGGTGAAGGAGGAGGAGGAGGAGGTGGCGGTGGTGGTGGTGTTGCTGTTGGAGATGATGGATGTATGTAGTGGTGGTGGTTTTGGAGGCTACGTTTGTGTGTACTTGTGGAGGTGGAGTTGGAGGTGATGGTTTTGTGGTAGAGGTGAAGGTAATGATGATGGTTGGGGAGGGAAGGGAGAGGAAGGGAAGGGAAGGGAAGGGAAGGGAAGGGAAGGGAAGGGAAGGGAAGGAGGGTGTCTGATGATGGCGATGCGGTGATGGTGGTGGTCGAGTTGAAGATGCCGGCGGAAAAGGGCGAGAGAGTAAAAGAGAGAGAGCTTGCTTGCAGCTCACGAACCAAACGCGGAAAAGAGGGAAAGAGAAAGAGAGCAATGGTGGAAGAGGAAGAGGAGAAGAAGGATGAAAAGGAGGAGAAAGAGGAACAGGAGGAGGAAGGAGAAGAGAAAGTGGAGGAGGAAAAGAGGGAAAGAGAAAGAGAGCAATGGTGGAAGAGGAGGAGAAGCAGGATGAAAAGGAGGAGAAAGAGGAACAGGAGGAGGAAGGAGAAGAGAAAGTGGAGGAGGAAAAGAGGGAAAGAGAAAGAGAGCAATGGTGGAAGAGGAAGAGGAGGAAAAGCAGGATGAAAAGGAGGAGAAAGAGGAACAGGAGGAGGAAGGAAAAGAGAAAGAGGAGGAGGAGGAGGAGGAGGAGAAGACGAAAAGGTTGGAGGGTAAAGAACCGGCAGAATTACGGATGAATGATGAGAAAGGAGACAGAGAAGGTCAGGCTGGACACCAGGATTTCTTGTAAATAAAAGAGCCAATCTATCAGTGTGGCTCTCCGGCAAACTGCAGGGTCACCCTCTCTCTCTCTCTCTCTCTCTCTCTCTCTCTCTCTCTCTCTCTCTCTCTCTCTCTCTCTCTCTCTCTCTCTCATTCCACCGCCCCCCCTCTTCACCCTTTCCTTCAACCCTCCCACGAAAACAAGTCCTTTAAAAAAAAAAATAAAAAGAATCCCTTCCCTGTGGTGCGTCCTCAAAAGAAAGACAAAAGCCCAGAGACCTAATGGGCAGCCTCGACCCATCCTTATAATGGGCAGCCTCGACCTATCTGTACGATGGGCAGCCTCGACCTATCTTGATGATGGACAGTCTCGACCTATCCTGATACATTTGAGCTTCTATCCATCTTCATAAAGGACAACCTTGACCTATCTTTATAAAGTGGTAGCCTCTACCTATCCTTACAAAGCTGACGCTCTACCCATCTTTATAATAAGTAGTCTCGATCCCTCTTTATAATGGTGCCTTTTATTCCTAAGTAGAGAGAGAGAGACACAGACATTAAACCCCCCACTGTAGAAGCGGCGCGTCAGTTTATTGATATTTCAGCGAGGCATCTCGAGGTAGAGAGGTTAAGAGGGGATGTATGCATTATATAATGGAGACCAAATACAGATGGACACGAAAATAGACAGAGAGAGATAGATAGATAGGTAGTCAAATATACACACAGACGCGCGCACACACATGCAAAGGCACACAGAAAAACAGACATTCTCTCTCTCTCTCTCTCTCTCTCTCTCTCTCTCTCTCTCTCTCTCTCTCTCTCTCTCTCTCTCTCTCTCTCTCTCTCTCTCCTAGCTCAAGATTTGTAGAGATCACACCTGAGGACCCGCTTTTGACATTCACTCAAGCGTGAAGACCAGACTACCGCTTCAGTGTGGGTCCACGGGCCTCTGCCCCGGTTTGCTGGTGTGGTGTGTGGAGGAGAGATGTGGTATAATGGTGGTGCGGTGTGTGGTGAGATGTTGTGTGATATGATGGTGGCGTGGTGTGAGGTAGAGATGGCGCGGTGGCGTAGTGAGCTGTGGTGTGGTGTGGTGTGGTGAGGTGTGGTGTGGGTGTGCTGGTGTTTAAGTGTGTGTTTTGGAGTGGTGTGGTATATGATAACTTTAGGAGTGGCGTATTTCTGTGGTGGCTTATTGGCTGTGGTGTAGTGCAAGGGTGATTTGGCGATGTGGTATAGTGATATGGTGAGATGCAGTGAGGTGTATACTGATGGCGATATACTGGTATGAAAGTTAAAACAGATATTGTCCTCTGGTATTCTAAAAACCTTAAAGTTTACGAGAAAAATGTAAAGTTTTCTTGCATATTTTAATGAAATAACTCTTCATCTTTCCTCTGACATGTGTCAATACATCTTTTGCACCATCCTTCAAAAATTACAGTGGGCTTATGTCTAACTATAAACCATCGACGATCATTGGTTGAAATTCATCCCACCGCTGATGAGCTGGATACATTCCTAGAACAGTCATTCCAGCGCTTTGAAATGCACGTCTTAGATACCTTCTATCCTCTACTACTACATCTCCAGTCAGAGATACACGAATCTACCATACCTGTTCTCATTACAGTGATGCCATGCTTTATTTCTGACACCGTGGCTACATCTTAGCTCTCGTCTTCTCCTTGTGCCCGTAATTTTCACAATCTAAAATATCCATTTGTAAATCCTTCGTCATATCTTTAGTTGCTGCCGGTATATCACAGTATTCCGTCTGGTTATCTGATCTGCTATTTATGATGCATTTGGCCATGATCTAGGAGTGCTTTACCGCATCGAATACCCATAAACACCTAGTATTATCCAACTCAAGCCTTCCAGTTGTCTTCAGAAAGGCAGAGCTATTGTAGGAAGGGGAAAGGGAACGTATGTGACACACCCTACCTTTCTCGTATCCACGCCATGGAGATGAATGGAACGTATCCACGCCATGGAGATGAATGGAACGTATCCACGCCATGGAGATGAATGGAACGTATCCACGCCATGGAGATGAATGGAACGTATCCACGCCATGGAGATGAATGGAACGTATCCACGCCATGGAGATGAATGGAACGTATCCACGCCATGGAGATGAATGGAACGTATCCACGCCATGGAGATGAATGGAACGTATCCACGCCATGGAGATGAATGGAACGTATCCACGCCATGGAGATGAATGGAACGTATCCACGCCATGGAGATGAATGGAACGTATCCACGCCATGGAGATGAATGGAACGTATCCACGCCATGGAGATGAATGGAACGTATCCACGCCATGGAGATGAATGGAACGTATCCACGCCATGGAGATGAATGGAACGTATCCACGCCATGGAGATGAATGGAACGTATCCACGCCATGGAGATGAATGGAACGTATCCACGCCATGGAGATGAATGGAACGTATCCACGCCATGGAGATGAATGGAACGTATCCACGCCATGGAGATGAATGGAACGTATCCACGCCATGGAGATGAATGGAACGTATCCACGCCATGGAGATGAATGGAACGTATCCACGCCATGGAGATGAATGGAACGTATCCACGCCATGGAGATGAATGGAACGTATCCACGCCATGGAGATGAATGGAACGTATCCACGCCATGGAGATGAATGGAACGTATCCACGCCATGGAGATGAATGGAACGTATCCACGCCATGGAGATGAATGGAACGTATCCACGCCATGGAGATGAATGGAACGTATCCACGCCATGGAGATGAATGGAACGTATCCACGCCATGGAGATGAATGGAACGTATCCACGCCATGGAGATGAATGGAACGTATCCACGCCATGGAGATGAATGGAACGTATCCACGCCATGGAGATGAATGGAACGTATCCACGCCATGGAGATGAATGGAACGTATCCACGCCATGGAGATGAATGGAACGTATCCACGCCATGGAGATGAATGGAACGTATCCACGCCATGGAGATGAATGGAACGTATCCACGCCATGGAGATGAATGGAACGTATCCACGCCATGGAGATGAATGGAACGTATCCACGCCATGGAGATGAATGGAACGTATCCACGCCATGGAGATGAATGGAACGTATCCACGCCATGGAGATGAATGGAACGTATCCACGCCATGGAGATGAATGGAACGTATCCACGCCATGGAGATGAATGGAACGTATCCACGCCATGGAGATGAATGGAACGTATCCACGCCATGGAGATGAATGGAACGTATCCACGCCATGGAGATGAATGGAACGTATCCACGCCATGGAGATGAATGGAACGTATCCACGCCATGGAGATGAATGGAACGTATCCACGCCATGGAGATGAATGGAACGTATCCACGCCATGGAGATGAATGGAACGTATCCACGCCATGGAGATGAATGGAACGTATCCACGCCATGGAGATGAATGGAACGTATCCACGCCATGGAGATGAATGGAACGTATCCACGCCATGGAGATGAATGGAACGTATCCACGCCATGGAGATGAATGGAACGTATCCACGCCATGGAGATGAATGGAACGTATCCACGCCATGGAGATGAATGGAACGTATCCACGCCATGGAGATGAATGGAACGTATCCACGCCATGGAGATGAATGGAACGTATCCACGCCATGGAGATGAATGGAACGTATCCACGCCATGGAGATGAATGGAACGTATCCACGCCATGGAGATGAATGGAACGTATCCACGCCATGGAGATGAATGGAACGTATCCACGCCATGGAGATGAATGGAACGTATCCACGCCATGGAGATGAATGGAACGTATCCACGCCATGGAGATGAATGGAACGTATCCACGCCATGGAGATGAATGGAACGTATCCACGCCATGGAGATGAATGGAACGTATCCACGCCATGGAGATGAATGGAACGTATCCACGCCATGGAGATGAATGGAACGTATCCACGCCATGGAGATGAATGGAACGTATCCACGCCATGGAGATGAATGGAACGTATCCACGCCATGGAGATGAATGGAACGTATCCACGCCATGGAGATGAATGGAACGTATCCACGCCATGGAGATGAATGGAACGTATCCACGCCATGGAGATGAATGGAACGTATCCACGCCATGGAGATGAATGGAACGTATCCACGCCATGGAGATGAATGGAACGTATCCACGCCATGGAGATGAATGGAACGTATCCACGCCATGGAGATGAATGGAACGTATCCACGCCATGGAGATGAATGGAACGTATCCACGCCATGGAGATGAATGGAACGTATCCACGCCATGGAGATGAATGGAACGTATCCACGCCATGGAGATGAATGGAACGTATCCACGCCATGGAGATGAATGGAACGTATCCACGCCATGGAGATGAATGGAACGTATCCACGCCATGGAGATGAATGGAACGTATCCACGCCATGGAGATGAATGGAACGTATCCACGCCATGGAGATGAATGGAACGTATCCACGCCATGGAGATGAATGGAACGTATCCACGCCATGGAGATGAATGGAACGTATCCACGCCATGGAGATGAATGGAACGTATCCACGCCATGGAGATGAATGGAACGTATCCACGCCATGGAGATGAATGGAACGTATCCACGCCATGGAGATGAATGGAACGTATCCACGCCATGGAGATGAATGGAACGTATCCACGCCATGGAGATGAATGGAACGTATCCACGCCATGGAGATGAATGGAACGTATCCACGCCATGGAGATGAATGGAACGTATCCACGCCATGGAGATGAATGGAACGTATCCACGCCATGGAGATGAATGGAACGTATCCACGCCATGGAGATGAATGGAACGTATCCACGCCATGGAGATGAATGGAACGTATCCACGCCATGGAGATGAATGGAACGTATCCACGCCATGGAGATGAATGGAACGTATCCACGCCATGGAGATGAATGGAACGTATCCACGCCATGGAGATGAATGGAACGTATCCACGCCATGGAGATGAATGGAACGTATCCACGCCATGGAGATGAATGGAACGTATCCACGCCATGGAGATGAATGGAACGTATCCACGCCATGGAGATGAATGGAACGTATCCACGCCATGGAGATGAATGGAACGTATCCACGCCATGGAGATGAATGGAACGTATCCACGCCATGGAGATGAATGGAACGTATCCACGCCATGGAGATGAATGGAACGTATCCACGCCATGGAGATGAATGGAACGTATCCACGCCATGGAGATGAATGGAACGTATCCACGCCATGGAGATGAATGGAACGTATCCACGCCATGGAGATGAATGGAACGTATCCACGCCATGGAGATGAATGGAACGTATCCACGCCATGGAGATGAATGGAACGTATCCACGCCATGGAGATGAATGGAACGTATCCACGCCATGGAGATGAATGGAACGTATCCACGCCATGGAGATGAATGGAACGTATCCACGCCATGGAGATGAATGGAACGTATCCACGCCATGGAGATGAATGGAACGTATCCACGCCATGGAGATGAATGGAACGTATCCACGCCATGGAGATGAATGGAACGTATCCACGCCATGGAGATGAATGGAACGTATCCACGCCATGGAGATGAATGGAACGTATCCACGCCATGGAGATGAATGGAACGTATCCACGCCATGGAGATGAATGGAACGTATCCACGCCATGGAGATGAATGGAACGTATCCACGCCATGGAGATGAATGGAACGTATCCACGCCATGGAGATGAATGGAACGTATCCACGCCATGGAGATGAATGGAACGTATCCACGCCATGGAGATGAATGGAACGTATCCACGCCATGGAGATGAATGGAACGTATCCACGCCATGGAGATGAATGGAACGTATCCACGCCATGGAGATGAATGGAACGTATCCACGCCATGGAGATGAATGGAACGTATCCACGCCATGGAGATGAATGGAACGTATCCACGCCATGGAGATGAATGGAACGTATCCACGCCATGGAGATGAATGGAACGTATCCACGCCATGGAGATGAATGGAACGTATCCACGCCATGGAGATGAATGGAACGTATCCACGCCATGGAGATGAATGGAACGTATCCACGCCATGGAGATGAATGGAACGTATCCACGCCATGGAGATGAATGGAACGTATCCACGCCATGGAGATGAATGGAACGTATCCACGCCATGGAGATGAATGGAACGTATCCACGCCATGGAGATGAATGGAACGTATCCACGCCATGGAGATGAATGGAACGTATCCACGCCATGGAGATGAATGGAACGTATCCACGCCATGGAGATGAATGGAACGTATCCACGCCATGGAGATGAATGGAACGTATCCACGCCATGGAGATGAATGGAACGTATCCACGCCATGGAGATGAATGGAACGTATCCACGCCATGGAGATGAATGGAACGTATCCACGCCATGGAGATGAATGGAACGTATCCACGCCATGGAGATGAATGGAACGTATCCACGCCATGGAGATGAATGGAACGTATCCACGCCATGGAGATGAATGGAACGTATCCACGCCATGGAGATGAATGGAACGTATCCACGCCATGGAGATGAATGGAACGTATCCACGCCATGGAGATGAATGGAACGTATCCACGCCATGGAGATGAATGGAACGTATCCACGCCATACAGACGGATGCAGACGTGACTTGAACACACCCCTACCTACTACGTCATAGGTAACAAGAGAACCAACAAATACAGTAAGCCACAACAAGCACCATCGCAGTGACAACAACCACGATGAATAGAAAACAAGAACAAAATACTGTGATAATACTATCAAAAAATAACAACCACGTTGATGAAGAACGAGAGAGTTGTGCTGACAACAATGATCA
Organism: Panulirus ornatus; assembly: GCF_036320965.1. Taxonomy (NCBI): domain Eukaryota; kingdom Metazoa; phylum Arthropoda; class Malacostraca; order Decapoda; family Palinuridae; genus Panulirus; species Panulirus ornatus. Next base: position 6,034,170 of record NC_092253.1, read on the forward strand.
CTTCAGCTATAATCACAACAACCACATAGACATGAAAACGTGGCAGCATACAAACAAATAAACAGTGATGACAATGACAGTCTAAGATGAGCGTAGAACAAGAAAATAGTCCGAGAACGAAACTAACTCCAAGAAGAAGAAGAAGAAGAAGGAAGGAAGAAGGAAGAAAAGAAAAGGAAGAAGAAGAAGAAGAAGAAGAAGAAGAAGAAGAAAAGAAGAAGAAGAAGAAGAAGAAGAAGAAGAAGAAGAAGAAGAAGAAGAGAGAAGAAGAAGAAGAAGAAGAAGAAGAGCAAGAACAACTGCAAAAACGAGAACATTAAGAAGACTGTCCTCTCTCTCTCTCTCTCTCTCTCTCTCTCTCTCTCTCTCTCTCTCTCTCTCTCTCTCTCTCTCTCCATCTCAAACCGCTGGTGACAGCAACACAACACTTGGAGACACCTGCATTGAAGGTCAGCTGAATAATTAACTCTTGATAACTAAGTCTTTCTCAGAAGCAGCTTCGTAAATTGGTTACTTTCAATTATCAATAAACTAAAGTCTAAAAGACCATCATAAAAAAATTCATTCATTTCTCTTTTTTTTACCACATATCTGCTTCCCTTTCCCGCCTTTGGAAAGTAGCGCCCAGGGTCAGACGACCAAAACCTTCAAGGAAAGATCTTAGCTTTGCTCCATCTTTCTATTCCTTCGTTTAGTGATAATTCAGGAGGAGAGGATTTCCCACAAACCCACGGCTACCGTCACTCTTACTCAGTTTCTACGACACTCATGCGTTACTCACCATGAGTGTCAAAATTTCATATATTAATTCACATAACGCGAGCTACACTTGCAAAGAGCCCTCAAGGGCCATTCTTACGAGAGGTCGAACATCGACCCAGAACGACCAGTGACGTCACACTGGTGAACGGCATCACTCGTTAATCACGCCTCGCTCGCTGGTCGTGACCACATGATCCTCATTGCGTCATAACGTTCTCAATGACGTCATACGGTGTTCGTGCGAGGTGATGTCACTGTTTGGTTATGAGTGATGAGGGGCCAGAGTGTGTTCTGGGCAATAACGAAAACAATAGAAGAAACAACCACAAAACAACAACAAGAACGACGACATCAACAACAACGAAAACAAAAGGACTGCACTGGCTATCACGCTCCCCTCCCTGGCCCAAGTTGATGCCTTTCTTTTTTTTCTTTCTGCCTCACGGAAATGTGCGATGCTGGAAATCTTTCCACACAAAAACACAAACTCTCTCTCACTCTCTCTCTCTCTCTCTCTCTCTCTCTCTCTCTCTCTCTCTCTCTCTCTCTCTCTCTCTCTCCATCTCAAACATTAATTTCGACATAAGGTAACTCGTACGAGTATTTTCCTTTTAACAAAATCTACCTATCATATATATATATATATATATATATATATATATATATATATATATATATATATATAAAACATAATACCGTGCAACACCAAGGGTTCGAACGGGGGAGGATATTTGCACCATTAAAAGAAAACCTCTCAACCTCCGCCTTACATCACGTCTAATAATATTCCTTCTGAGATTTGAATCTTTCGCTAACTCCATTCCTGCTACACTAAACGCCTCATATCTAATAAGGTCGTCTGTGTTGTACATCATCTGTCAATTTCCTTCACCTGATGATCATCATTCTGAAACCTGACTGTCCAAAGTCAGCACGTCTCCCCTCCTCTGTCACATCCTATGACTAAAATCTTTATCATTTTTTGCGCTCTGAGGCGGTGGTGGTGGTGTCTGTGTTCACTGCAGTGCAATAAAAGAGAAATAACATATTGGTCTTCACTCGGGCCTTCAATCTTCCCAGTTTTGATGCGCCCCGTTCCTACCTCCCATAGTTTTAGTGTGGAGGCCAGCCACACGGAGACTGACCATTATGATACCCTTTTTTGTTTTTCCCATCTCGAACAGGATTGTTGTGGAATTCTAGTCCTTTCTTTTGTCCTTCCCTTCCTCCTATAACCCCTTCCACTTTTAGGGTTTCTGTAGCTTTACCAATTTCAAAGTTCCTATAGCCCTTTCGCTTTTAAGGTTCCTATACCCCTGCCTCTTTTAAGGTTCCTATAGCCCTTTCTCTTTTAAAGTTCCTATAGACCTTTTGCTTTAAGGTTGCTAAAGTCCCTCCACTTTTAAGGTTCCTACAGCCCTTCCACTTTTAAAGGCCAGGTCGGCAAACATCTACGGAGGCTCTAATTCATTTCCTTCATACTCTTTCTCTCATACGCTTTAATTTTCTATTCATCCGAGATGGTCACGATTAGGATTTTCCTCTTTTTATTCTTTTTACCCCCTGCCATTTCAACTTATCTTAAAAGAGGAGTTAGAACATTCTATACGCAAATTTTTTGGAAATTTTCGTGAGGGAGATGTAAATATTGGGGATTTTTGATGAGTAGATGCAAATATATTGGCGATTCTCGATAATCAGAATAAATATTAGGGATTTTCAATATGTAGATGTAAATATTGAGGATTTTGATAAGTAGATACAAATATATTGGCGATTTTCCATAAGCATGTGCAAATATCGGGGATTTTTGATAAGCAAATATAGATACTAAGGACTTTCATACGCTAATGAAAATATTGGAGATCTTCGACTTAAATATTGGATATTCCACAATAGGTAAAGGGGAACTTCATGAACTATCGATATGCAAATCAGAATACTAGTTTTTTCTTAATGCAAATGCAAAATGCTGAAGATTTTCATCATTATATGAAAAAGCTGAGGAACTTCGACATGCAAATGTTAACATGGAGCATTCGATGATAAATGCAAATATTTCGATTTTCGAGAAAAACATCTTAAAACAGAGAATCGCGATATATTTGCGGTAATGGAGAATTGTCAAGGTTTGTAGATATAGACATTATACACATTGCTTTAGCGAAACGAAAATCGGAATTTAGTCATTAAATGCAAGTACACTGTAATATAAACGCCCCTCCAATTCATGCGTTAGATACGAACAAGCACTAAGTAATACATTTAGAAAACGGGACATATTCTTAAGATGGAATATACGAAAGCGGGTGTGTGGGTACTTACATGTTGTAGCTCTTGTATCTGCTTCTGAAGATCGGAGTTCTGTATCGTTAGTTCTGTGTTCTTCTCAATAACACGGGCCAGCTGAGATTCCTACAGAAATAGCAAAAGTGTCAGTGGATGCAAATACTTAGAAAAAAAAAAAAAAAGGTTTTTAGCGTTGACTGAGATTGAGGAACACACACACACACACACACACACACACACACACACACACACACACACACACACACATTCATACATATTCATACATATGATAATAGTTTTGTGAAAGTAGGTATGTGAGGGTAAGGCGTCCGGTACTTTGTGGGAGGGAGATGTTGGTGTCAGTGTGGTGGCAAGATGATGATGTATTGATATCATAGAAGCAAATGAGGGTGATTGTCACGGTGATGACAGAGAAGAGCAGTGGCGTCAGTGTTGGCAGAGGAGAACAGTGATGTTGGCACGGGTAGAGAGATAGTTTTAGTGTTGGTAGAGAGAAAAAAAGAGTGGTGGTGTCCGTGTTGGCAGAAGTGAGGACACTGAAGTCAATCATGATACAAGAGAATGGTGGTGTCAGTATTGGCAGAAGAGCACAATGGTGTCAGTGTTAATAGAAGAAGGAAGTCGTGATGATAGTATTCATCACAATACATATCAGTCTTCTTGTAATACTTGAAAACATACATAACTACTAACTAGATAAAAAAAAACACGAGACATTTATATAAATATCAAAAGAGATGTTGCAGTAGCAGTAAGCATTAGGATCAAATCGTCTATATAAGGGTGACGATGACATCTTAAGTGGATAAGAGAGATTGAGTCAGTACGATTCTACTAATAGAATAAAGTTGATAGAATAAGGTATCATTATGGCGAAAACCAAAGACAGCTTTAATCCCCCTTTTTCTCTTATTCTATCAAGTGACAACAAAATGAACTCAACAAATGTGCTACAAATTCATAAATGCAGTGAGACATGAAAAACGAAAATAAACACAAGGACAGGTATGCGTCCAGGAGCACTAACACACCAAAATCAGAAAGACAGATGACACAACAGCACGAAATACGTAAAAAAGAGGACGATAAATGAAGGAAGGAGGAAAAAAAAATGTAAGACATGCAGGTTGAAGAGGACACACTAAAAAAAAAAAAAAAAAGGCCTGTGTAAACCACTCATTTCTTAAGACACAATATATCAAGCTAGAAGGAACCAACTTCAGCACAATAAGAAATAGACAGAGCTTCACGTCACCTTGTGTGGGTGGTCGTGGGCGGCATCCTGGGCGGCAAAGGAGAACAGAAAGAAACAAAAGGTCATCAGTGATATAATTAGTAATCCAGTTCACGGGTAGTTATAGGTAACACTGGGTAAAATAACATAATCACACACATTTATCCCTAATTACCCTTTAGACTTAATAGCGTCCTTGGCAGCAATTCTCACTTCTCAGAAAATTCTTGCTATTAGTCCATTATACTATTACTTGAATTTCTTTTATGTCTCATTCATTTATTCAACTTTTATCACCGCTTTCATTACCTTCATGGATGTATCTCTATACAATCATTATTATCATTATCATCATTATCATTATCATCATCATTAATTCAGTTACTCATTATCTCTTGGTATGCTTGCATACAGGTTACTCTTCTAAGCTCAAAACTTTTGTTGTTTCTTCTACACGCTTTATTTCCCCTCTTCTAAAATGGCTATAAGCCCTCACACACACACACACATACACACACACACACACACACACACACACACACACACACACACGCATGCCTTCATCAAGAAATGATCAAATATCCCACAAGCCACTATTCAGCACCTTAACATCTAACAACCTCTCTTTTGTATACTTATCAACCAGCACATAATCCAATATTACCCTATGACCCCTTCCCAACTTACCCACGTATGCTTATGTATACAGTCATCTTTTCAAACTATGTTTACCTAATCACCAATCCTTATTCAGCACAAAACTCGAAAAATGTTTCCCTGTTTTTGTCTTCACCGTGGACCTCATACACCCAATCATGCTTTCAAGGGCCAAATCAACAATTCTCGCGTTAATATCTTCCAACATCAAAATTTGACTCCTTATATCAAAGCTACAAAAACACTCACTCAGTCCCTCCCAAAAAGCACTTCTCTCTTCTTCACTCCTATCGTTATCAGTTGCATAAGAACCTCGTAGTCCATTCCTCTTATGCAGTAAGGTCGGTTTCTAATCATCATAAACGTGTAGTAGAAATTATCTATCATCTAAAATGTTAATTGCTAATTCACAGCCGCCCCGCCTTCAGCAACACATAATCGCACCAATCTATCAAATATAAGTTAATTAAACTAACTCTCAAAAACATTATTTAGATGATGGTGTCTATTCTTTCTCTTCTGACTCGACGAATTACGATGGCATATAAGTAACTGTAAATAGATTATCCACTAACAATAATTAACAACAATCTATCAATTTCACCTGATCAACTGCCGAAAATGACGTTTTATTAATGATGATTATAATTAGACATCCGTACAATAAATATGCAACACATATATCACTATTCAACAAATGAGTACAATGATTATGAGGATTAAAATGATTACAATACAATAGTCAAGACAATGGTCATATTTTGGGGGACAGGGTGTATTTTCGAACGTGGCAGCAGCTGTCAGAGACCATTCATAAAAAGGAGAATCCGGTGAGCTATTATTAACAATGAGACTCATTAACTAGTTTTATCATAAATCACCTAATGAACTGAATAGTATTTTATGAATGGTACAACATTACTATAGTTTTTTCCCATCACGACTGACGTAGTAAGGTAAAGTTTATTCTATGAATGAACCAGTAGAAGTGTGTTTTGATACACCAAATGAAATTTATCTAATAAAGATAATGATGTTTATTCCCATTTTTTGTAATGAACAAGGAAAAAGGGTTGAAGATCTCAACAGAAGAGGTAGATATGGTTACTGTGGCTATAGGGACTAATTCTCTGTAGTAGGGCTTTGAATTACGCCATTACCAACCCCACTCAAGTTGCATACGCAAACTAAACTCAGATCTGAAGTTGTTAATGCATAGCATTGGCCTAAAGCTGTCAGTTGTCATTGATTTCCTCCGAGAATGTAAATGTAATATAATAAACGCTGAAGAGTTTCCTGTTCAGAAGACTCACGTTATATCAAAGGCTTTTTTTTTCTTTGTGGAATCGTTAAGAGAGCAAGCGGCCATTCCACCACATCTACCATAACCTAGACTTAACTCGTGTGTGTGTGTGTGTGTGTGTGAAGTAAGAACGTCTCTCTGAGACAAGGGATTGGAGGTCTGTTTTCTCCTATCACCAGAAGAGACGGAGTGTGCTCAGAAGATGAGGAAGAGGAGGAGGAGGAGGGGGAGGAGGAGGAGGAGGGGGAGGAGGAGGAGGAGGAGGAGGAAGAGGAGGAGGAGGAGGAGGAGGAGGAAGAAGAAGGAAATGAATATAAAATGTGGTGTTTCATTGTGGATGCAATAGGCATATAAACCACAGCCGTAACTTAAGAGTGAATCGCGTTATGGTCGAGATCCCTGGGAATTAACCCCCCGGAGTGAGCCACTTGAATTTCGGCATTTGATGTCAAACTTGACGTCTTAATCAACATCTTCATCCACCAACTTGTGCAATAACCACTTGTTGGGTCGATCGCCTCGGACACGCACAAGAATCACTGACCCTTACTGAAGAGGCTTATAAGATACGTGTAAGGATAAGGGCTGGTGGTATGCATATTACTTAGCAGAATAAGTGTGAGATTTATCACCAGACACTTGAATACATTACCTAAGGGAGCATCTACGATTCACCACCGTTCATCAATGCGTGTGCACGTGTGTATATTGAGATGGTAAGTATATACAGATAAGAGCTTTTGAGCTCCATTCTTGCAACGTGCCGGCTGGCAAAGAAATCATATATATATATATATATATATATATATATATATATATATATATATATATATATATCCCCAGTGGTCAATACTACTTCGCAGAACGCAGCGTACCATCATAAAAATCTCACAACTTGACACATTGTGTACCATGATCTTAGCGTCTAAGAGTAACGCCATTTTCCCCACTCATAAGTTGGTCCGGGAGCCAAGGTGTCTCTACTTTACACACTCCTGCTTCAAAGACACTCCTTCCTTCATCAGCCCCCGCTATCTTCTTCTACGGAAGGGCTAACTCTGTAATCGCCAAGTCATCCACAGTCATCTTCTACTTCAAGAACTTTCTTCGAAGCTCCCCTCGTTGAACCCCTTATCGTCTACCAGCGTCATGGCTAACTCTTTAAGATTCCTATCCTTCCCCTCTTGAAGATCCTAGGAATTCCTTCACAAAGACCTTCAAAATTCTCCATACGACTTTGTGAAATTCCTCCCCTTAGACTTCCCCAAAACTTTCCCCACTAACTTCCTCCATACCACCTCCCCTCCTTCCTTAATGCCCTCCATGCTCCATCTCTCCTTCTCTAATATCCTTCAAGCCTCTGCCTCCTTCCTTGACATCCTAAAAGCTCTTCCTCTTCTTCCGTAACACCCTTTAAGCACCTCCGCTCCTTCTCTTATATCTTTCGAGCTCCTTCCTTCCTTTCCTATCATTCTCCAACCTCCCTTCCTTCCTTTATATCCTCCAAGCACTATCTCTTTTTCCTAGATGTCCTCCAAACTCCCTCCCTCTTTCCCTAATAGCCTCCAGGCCCTGCCTCCTTCCCCAAAATCCTCCAAGCTCCCTATCTCCATTTCTAGTATCCTCCAAGCTCCTTTCCTAAAATCCTCCAAACTCACTCCCTTCTCTTCTTATACCCTCCAAGCTCCCTTCTTCCTTGAGATGTGGAGGGCCGCCACTCCTGCCACCACAGAACGAGATTCCCTGTGGAACTGACTTACCAGATCTTGGCAAAGTTCGTTCTTGAGCTTGAGCTTCTCCTTGAGAGTGACACACTCGAGGTCCTTCTCCTGGACGTGCCGCTGGAGGGTGTGGTGCTGGCGGGTGAGCAGCTCGAGGTCCTCCAACTGCTGCCTCAGCGTGTTGTTGGTCTCCTCCAACGACGCCAACCGCAGCAGGTCTGCCTCACCCGACCCTCCGCGGGACAGACCCTGAGGGAGGAGAAAGATACTTCGTTAAGCAGGTCTTTAATGGCGGAAGGAGAAGGTACTTCGTCAGGTAAGTCTCCAGTGGAAGGAATAAGCTAGAAAACAGTCTTTATCCTCCTGACGAAGGAGAAGGAACTTCGTCAGTTAAGTCTCCATCGGAAGGGATAAGCTAGAAAATAGTTTTTAGTCTCTTGACGAAGGAAGAAGGAAGGACCTCGTCAGTCTTCATTCTCCTGACGAAGACGAAAAAGACTTTACCATGTAAGTCTTTAGCGAAAGAAAGAAGCTAAAAAAGGTATTGTTTAGTTACTATCTTGACTAAAGAGAAGGTACTTCGTCATGTAAGTGTTCAATGAGATGACCTTCTTTACTGTATAATCAGCGCCACACGGGGCATTCTCTCTCTCTCTCTCTCTCTCTCTCTCTCTCTCTCTCTCTCTCTCTCTCTCTCTCTCTCTAACTGTGAGACACATCTGAATGAAGAAAACACACGGAAATAAGCAAAAGAGATATCTAAGGAGAGAGAGAGAGGCATCACACATCGCTGAACACAGAGCTCTTGCATGTCATATATTTGCAGCATCGAAATAATTGTCTTAGGTAACCACACTACGCATTGTCCCGTTTTCTACGACGTGTCATATCACTAATTGATGGGGGACATAGTTAAGAATACTCTAATCGCTGACACGAGACGACAGACATTTGAGTATGCGCGCCAGAGGCGAAATCATTGATGAAGATGGATTCCACCTGTTGATTTTGCTAGTCTGATACGACAGGAAAGAGGATATAAAATCGATTTCACTTAGAAACATAAAAAGAATTTCAGATCATACATACGCCGCTTTCTTATCGGAAAAGTGCATCAATTATTTTTCTCAATCTAACGCAAACGCTAAAGTGTCTTTCTCTCATCATCTCTTTATTCATAATCGTGTCCCCCATAAGTAGCGATATGACATCTCGTAAAAGAAAATGAAATTAAATGAAAATGCGAAACTGTGTGGATTGGTTAGGTTAAAGTGAATCATTCCGATACTATAAACACGCCAAGCTTACTAGAACGATGATTAAAAGATAATCTTGTTTTGGCCTCATTCCGGGAATCATCTTCTGAGTTTTATATTCCATCTCTGTCCAGACGTCCCTCATGATCGGTCCACCAGAGAGAGAGAGAGAGAGAGAGAGAGAGAGAGAGAGAGAGAGAGAGACAGACAACAGACAGACAGACAGACAGACAGACAGACAGACAGCCAGAGAATGAAAGAGAGAGAGAGAGAGAGAGAGAGAGAGAGAGAGAGAGAGAGAGAGAGAAACACACCGTCTTCCCAAGAACTTCGTACTATTGATCAAAGGAAGGAGCACAGATGGTGCCCTGCGTTGCCAGCTGACAGTTTCATACGAATCTTTTTTCCTCTCCTGGTGTTCCATCCTTTTGAGAAGGGGGAGGGGGGGTATGGTGGTAGGGGTCATATCAAAACGAGATGATTAGATACTTCAAAACATTTCATCTTTAACAATATTTAGATCTTTTGCCACAATATACTATATGCAAATACCTGAAAATCGCGATGTATTTTGCATGTTGGAGAACTCTAAATGTTTCGTATCTTTTTGGCAATGCTTTCGAGCAAGAGAAGAGAGAGAGAGAGAGAGAAAAAAAAAAAGTGCTTCTCTTTACAATTACTTTTATCGATACTTAAATCGGGCTTCGGTACACATAGTTTTTTTTTTTTTCTGCGCTGTTCTGCGAGTCTTCATTCGCATAACTTTGCATCGGAGTTCAGAAATATATGTAAATTCAGTATCCCAGTAGCATGCAATGCCTCACTGCAGGTGTGTTCGTTCACATGATATTCACCTTGCGTTCAGAATTACGCGTTCACACATGATGGTTATCATGTTTCTGTAATTTCAGCTACCAGGCGTTCACTTTGGTTCACGTGGTACCAGGAATCACTACATACTTGTGTGATGCGTTTACTTGGTGCCAGCGATCAACACTGGGTTGACTTGGCAAGCTAACCTGTCGTCAAGGATCAACGCACTGTTAAATGGTGCGCTCATAAGGCGTCTGTGGTTGGCATAATGCTAGTTAATACCCTCACATGGAATCAGTAACTATACGCTTAAAACGCTTGAGTTCAGTTAATGCTTGAGACAGGACATTTGGAGACTGACCATGCACACTGTGAGGGAGACTAGACACCTACACTGTTGGAGACGAATCTCCAGCAGCAGAAGGTGTTATAGCCGTCTATTTATCCAATCCGTTTTCATAAATTGGCAAAGAGGATATAAAAAAAAAGTTTATGTTTATTATTTCTTTTTTTTTCACTAAGCGATCCTTAGTATCATAATAAACACAACTGGTCCAAGAGAGAAAGGGAAGCTTAGAACAAAGACTTTGTTGCGTCGGTTTTGATGATCTTAAGTTTCGAGTAATGAGTTTAACACATACATGAAACTCTCTCAGACAGCAGCAGCAACAATCAAAAACAAACTCATCCAAAATAGTCGTAAAAATGTGACTGGTAGTGTGTACAGTATTTCTTGTAACGGTTGCATTAGGTTTTATGTTCGTCACTGGTAGTGTTTACAACATCCCTTGTAACAGTTGCAATAGGTATTTTGTTGGTCAGAGTGGAAAGTTGACAGAAACGCGTAAAAGCCATTCTATCAAAAGCGACCAACGTAACAGTACTTCATTCCAGCATGAAGTCTGTCGTGATCTCCATATAGATTAGAGAAACGCTTCCCGAATTATAAATGTCAACTTGTTATAAGGGAAGACATTTTATGGAGATCTGTTCAACCTCGGACGCCTATCATAGATGTGTTAATAAGAGCTGCACCTAAATAAAGATGAGACAAATTGATCACTGACCTGAGTTGTGAGAGATAACTACAGAACTCACCAAAGGTCGACAAGTTACGTTGCGTAAGGTCATTTTCTTTACCTCTGATCCCATGACCTCTACATGAAACCAAGTGATGTCATCATCATCTCTCTACATTGTGTTAAGATGTAGCACACGAGAAATCTTGCATGTCTCTTTGTTCACGTGGTTTTTGGTGTACTTGTGATATATGGATGTGTATTTATGTGATCATTTATATACCTTACTTTCCAGCCCTAAGAGTCCCTACTATGCCTATGAGGTTCCTGCAGACCTCAGGAAGTTAGCCACGTCCACCGGTAGTGACCAAAGGTTATAAAGTGTTGTGATATATATATATAATCTTGCGATTCCATAGTTTGCAGAGAGTATACATTACTTCACTGCCAAGATTATATCGTGGTAGAATGGGTCGCGCGCTCTATCTACAATCCCCGGTTCCAGGTTCGACCCTGGATGCCGGGCAGACTCCAACAGACGCGCTAATGATGATTCAATTTGGACTGAGACGTCAGTTGACTCGTTGATTGCCCCCTAATTATCCATTCTCAAGTTAGCTTAATAGACCTGAAACCAAGCACATGCCTGCGAGATGCAACGCTTTGATGTATTAGTGGAACATGGGGTATTGGGGTGTAGGTCGGGGTGGGGGGAAGGATGCCCTTAAGAACACAGCTGGAGTTCGATCAAAAGATGGAACGGATTCATGTATGTGAAGACGAAGCTTTTAAGCTACTGTAGGTTCCAGGCTGCTGCCCTCCACGCAAGTGGCAGGGAACTGATGAACTCCTCTGACCCAAGAAGGCCCTTAATAAGACTGTACTCCTTTCCATGTACTGACAACAGTATATATATATATATATATATATATATATATATATATATATATATATATATATATATATATATATATATAGGTGCTACCAGACTTCTCCTGCAAGTTGTTACACCACAAGCGAGTCGTTGCCTCCGGTTAGGCTCGCATCCATTTTCTAGCTGTCATGTCCAATGCGCCGTAACCACAGCCCATCATTCACAGCCAAAGCCCCACAAACCAATTTCGTGGTTTCCCCTGACCACTTCATATGCCCTGGTTCAACTCAGTGCCAGCATATAAAGACCCCGGCCCACACACACACACACACACACACACACCACGTCACTCTAGATCACCCTATCCCGTGCATGTCTCTCACCCTCCTGAATGTTTAGCCGCCAGCATCTCGAAATATTTCGCACTTTATCGTTCCATCGATCTTTCTACGATCTCTTTCATACCACAGTATGGCGTCCTAATACTTAAATCCAAATTGGCATGACCAGGGTCTGAAACAATGAAATTTGGCATGAGCCGCGTCTCACAATATTGGAATCTGGCATTAGCAGGTCTTTAACACTGGAATCTGGCGTCATCAAAGTCTTAAACATTTAAAAAACTTGCAACAAATGAGTAAGGCATAGTTTCATATCAAAAACGTTCGTAAGTTACTATCTATTCTCGTGTAGGATAAAATCCTTTCTCTCAATTGGTCAGTCTCTATCTCTTTTTTTTTTTCTCCCCATCTTCCATTCCTTATAGATCCACTCTGTCGACTAAAACTTGAAGAAGGATTAAGTTAGCCCAAAACGCCTAGAGACTCTAAAATATTCTCGACATTTACGTGTGTCGCATCTAACGTCAACCAACATATTGCACATCGTGGCTGAAAATACTGTGAAGTTACTGCCTCCCTAAGCATCAGAAGGGAAAGAGGGAGGGAGGAGGGTCTTATGACACCTTTCAAGATTCCATATCGATTAGATGATTTGGATAAAGGTGATAGATTCACCAAGGCTTCAATAGAGAGGACTAGGGAAACATTAAGAAGGGATATGAGGAAATATTCCCACTATATTTATAACAGAGGAAGAGGAAGAGAATCTTATGACGCCTCACAAGACACTGTATCGATTAGATGATTTGGATAAAGGCGATGGATTCACCAAAGCTTCACTAGAGAGGACTAGGGAACACAAGTGGAAACTCTAATAGAAAACGTTAAGAAGAGATACAACGGCATATTCCTTCAATATCCATAACAAAAGAATTAACATTTGGAATCGATAATGTAAGTGAGCAGAAAATATGAAGGTTTTTGATAGGCTAGAACCCACATATATATATTCTGAGGGGCGAGACACTCTGGGTATAACCTTAGGTACAAATAGGCAACCACACACACATGCACAATCACACAAAAATGCACACATATCCACAAACATACATGTACACACAAGTGAGGTAAAGAACAGATAAACACACACACACACACACACACACACAACGCATCTCACCTCACAGTAGAGAGAAAATTATGAATCTTACTCTTTCGTAAATGACTTCCTTCCTTTCTTTTGAGACGAAGCTTTTAAATTTTCCGTTTGTCTTTATGTCCGTCTGTGTGGACGTCTCACGGGTAGACGCCAGCCTTCTCATTAGACTTGTTGTGATCGCGCCCGTCTCAGTGTGAGTGTGTGTGTGTGTGTGTGTGTGTGTGTGTGTGTGTGTATGTGTGTGTGTGTGTGTTTATATTACTATTTGTGTGCTATGGAGCTACAGTTTCTTACACTCGAATCGCAGTCTAGTTCATGAATAAGGAGATATTCAGCGAACAGCTCACATCATCTATATCAATCAGATGCTAGAATGTGCTTCGCAAGTTTTGGTCACCCCATTTAACGAAGCACAAAGAGCTAATAGAGCAAGTCTAGAGGAGGAGGACAACAAAAATGATCATATAAAAGACCTGAATCAGAGTAGCGAGATGTTAGAAACCATAAAGTTGTCTATTAAGGAAGAGAAAAGAGTCAAGGGTGATTTAGCCACAACTTTGTCGTTCCTAGATAATTTATAGAGTGATGGATGAATGGAATAAAATGAATGACGACACTATGAATGTCGACGGTATGCAAAGATTTAGGAAGTTGTATAACAGAAGAGAATGTTCAAGACATGGTTGGCCCTACGTGAGTAAAACTCCATCCCCAATCTGTACAAAAAGATAATCACAAATACGTTAATTACACCCATATTTTTCAAGAGATGGAGCCCCACCAGTGTAGAACTCCCTCCCTGTACTGTTCACACCTACAAACACACACACACACACACACACACACACCACACACACACACACACCGCAAGACATAAACTTTGCACCTTGGCAGAAATTGTGACCTCCGTTGCTCTTTCGAAATTGTTTCGAACTCAGACTGGCAGCAACGATAAGACGTGTCCCCGTTCTTACGTTCTTTGAAAATGAGGTTTTTCAGTAGAGACAAGAAAGAAATTACTTCTATCAGTCAGTAAACGTTTGGGGAAATATAGAAGAAAAATAAGTGTAAGTGGAATAATGTTAAGTACTGGGGAAAACATAATATGATCTGTAAGTTGAGGGTAACATATTACAGTCATGTGTTAAAATCTTTGGCCAGATAAGTTAGATATAAAAGTATACCTTTTTGCTCAGATCAAAAGTTTATCTTAGATCCCTTACTAGTTGTTAAAGTTCGTGAAGGTTGTTCTTGTATTCTTGTTTTCTCATTTGTGTTCTTATTTTGCCTTGTCTTTTTAGTGTGGTTCATATTTTCTCATTCTGCTTTCGTTTTCCTTTTTTTTTTTGTTAATGTTGTTGCGTTGTGTTGCTTCTGGGGACTCTCCTGTGTTCCTGTATTGAACTGTTTCCTCTTTTTGACTCGTATAAGCGTTCCGTATTTGTGTTTGTGTTTTTGTGTGATCTGTTTTCACATTCGGCATTAAAAGTGGATTGTAAGTGTTCTAGGTATTCATAAGTTACCACTCCAGTGTTGCAGTGAGAACGTGAGGGTCTGGTTATGTGTTGCTGAGAGCAATTCAGCAAGTAGGAAATGCTGATGGTACTTGTGTTTCTATCTTATGGTAAACAGCGTTGTCTGCACTTGTTTACATAGTGGCGAGAGCTTATATCATCATATAAGTGTCTCTATAATTGCTCCTTATGTAATTAAAACATCTAAGTGTGTCAGTGTTGGCGATATCCTGTCAACTGAATGTGTGTGTATGTGTGTGTGTGTATGTGTGTGTGTGCGTGTGTGTGTGTGTGTGTGTGTGTGTGTGTGTGTGTGTGTGTGTTCATTATTCTTACTTCCACTTGAGTGGGTGGTTGCGAGTGCGTCTGGTAAACACTCGAGGGTGTCACTTGAGGGCTTATTTCACACGACGCAGCATTTTATTCGTTTCATTAATAACGACTCTTTGATACGGGAGAGTTTTTTTTCCCATGATAACTTATCGTAAGAATTCCAATTTTACCAGAAACCAATCTAGTTTCCTGAAGCAACTGATGGCTTGCAATTTTTTTCAAAACGTAAGATTTTTTTTAATGAATCTGATGAAGAAATGAATGAATGAATGAGTGAATGAATGAATGATTCTAGGAAATATTGTTTTTCATGTCTGTCTGTATCTATATATGAATGTATGTGCGTATGTATGTTTGTATGTGTGCATGGTGATGCATATGTATGTATGTGTGTATCCATATGGACATATATGGATACATATATGGACATATATGTAGGTATATGAGTATGTGCATGCGTTTCTATCCATGTATCCATGTACGCATGTATGTGTATGTATAAGAGTATGCGTATATGCGTGTGTTCATGGCGGAGATCACTTGCGTATGCGTGCGTGCTCACAGCGCGTACGTCAAGCCAGTAACCTACACACATCCAACGAATGTTAATGAACCTCTTCTTTCCCTCTATACAATCCA
This sequence comes from Panulirus ornatus, assembly GCF_036320965.1. Lineage (NCBI taxonomy): Eukaryota > Metazoa > Arthropoda > Malacostraca > Decapoda > Palinuridae > Panulirus > Panulirus ornatus. The sequence continues at coordinate 6,050,105 of NC_092253.1, forward strand.
ATCAAAAAGATGAAACAGAAAATCGGAGTCAACCCCGATGAAATCATGAATGGTGTGAGCAGGGAGGGAGTTCTACAAAGCTATGGTGGACAGGGGACGGCAGTGGAATGGGGGTGTGGGGTGTCGTTATAGCAAGGCAAGGAGGGAGTGTGAGTGAGAGGGAAGGAGGGAGGGGGGCGCTGGGTGGTATGGGATGAGAGGAAGGCTGAGTGGAGAGGCAGGTGTGGAGGTGGAGGAGGAGACGAGGGGAGGAGGGGGGGGGGGAAGGGAAGGAGGAAGGTAGAGAGGGAGGGAGGAGGTGAGGTGAGAGGGGTGGGGTAGAAGAGGGGCTGGAGATGGGAGGTGACGGAAGAGAGTGTCAGGAGAGGGCGGGGGCGGGTGGGTGGGGTCAAGACGATGCCGTGAAGGAGGCTAAAAGGAAGAGGGAGAGAGAGAGAGGGGGTGAGGGGTGAAGTAAATGGCAGTGGTAAAGGAAGGTGGATGAAAGGAGAGAAGGAAGAAACAAGAATTGAAAGAAGTCTCAGCCAAAGACTATACAGGAATAATATACCTCTACGATCCCTGGGCACGACGGTGCGACCCTTGAGCATGACGGTACGACTCTCGAACACGAAGGTACGACCCTTGAGCACGAACGGTACGACCCTCGAACACGAAGGTACGACCCTTGAGCACGATGGTACGACCCTCGAACACGAAGGTACGACCCTTGAGCACGACGGTACGACCCTCGAACACGAAGGTACGACCTTTGAGCACGACGGTATGACCCTTGAGCATGACGGTGCGACCCCTTTTACCAAGAAGACATGACTCTTCGAGTTCATACGTGACCGGAATGGATTGGCACATCCCTGACAGAAAGCTAAATATGCTACGAAAGAAAAAGGCTGGAGTAAAATGAATTGACCGATGGTGAGCAATGGTTCAGGAGTTCCCAGCTCCAAGCAAGGCCATTCGTGCGAATGAGGGTCGTCCAGACCCACAGTCATCGAACGGGTAGCATATAAACGTGAATACCATCCTTTTTTCCGACATTTATATCGTGACGTTAATGAAACGCTGAATAAATTAGAAAATAACAACCGTCAGAATCAACTAACCGAAGAAGAAGAAGAAGAAGAAGAAGAAGAAGAAGAAGAGGAAGAACAGAGTAGAATATACTCAGAAAAGAATTGTAAAACAGGAAACAAAAAATACGACAATATGGTTGAATAATGAAATGTCATGTACATGAGCAAGAGAAAGAGCCGTAGGATTGAAATGAGGAGGTATGTATATCTGGCAGCATCTTATAATGAACGTTATAAAGAGAGTTATGTGGTTATGTATGGGAAGCTCAAAGCTAATAAAAGAGACGGAAAATAAGACAATTAAGGGAAACAGAAGAATAAGGAATATGAATAGGAAATAGATTTAGATAAGTAATCAGATTGAGACTCAGAAGTACGCTGTGAGCCATAAAGATACTGGCAAATTATGGAACTGAAAATGAAGAAATGTACAGGAACTGACACAAATAAATGTACTGATCGGCACCAAGAAAGAATATATAAAAGACTGAAGAATTCTTCATGGAAAAAAATGGAAATAATGAAATAACTTATTCTATGATGTTCTACCACACAACCAGTCTTATCTCTTAATAAAGATGTGAATAATGAATGTTGCTATTGTCTTCGAGAAGCGTACGACAATTTGGAAAAAGGAGACTGGCAGTGAGCACACGCGTCCCGGCAGACCGGCCATCAACTACTCTGCCTGACGTACGATTTAAAACCCCATCGTGATGAAGATAATACTGAATGATATTGTGAAGATGCATTCTTGTGTTGCACATAAGAAATGTCTGAGAGCATCAATTGTGAGTTAACATTAATCACAAAAACACAAATGTAATTCGAACGGACAATCTCCTAACTTAACCATTATACCCCGCTTATAAAACACAATATATACAATATATTATACACACTATACACCCGGAAAGACCATCCAGACAGAAAACAAAACACTAGAATAATGGAGACATCAAAAGAAGAAACACAACATCCAAACGGAAAGACAGACAGTCGGGAGAATGAGGAAAAAAAAAAGGGGGGCAACCGAAATGAAATAATAAAAAAAAAAAACCTGCAGACCACAGAAGTTTCAACCTCGAGGTGGCCAACAGTGGTGGAGGCGGGATGAGTTAAACGATGGTGCAGGAGGAGGCGACACGAGGATGAATGGTGTTGTGGGAGGTGAGGGTCAAGGGCAAACATGATGACGATACCCCGGGCGCTTGGCAGGACAGACACACACACACACACAGTCGGCACTAGACGTATAGTGGCCTCTGCCACCACTACTACCTACCACTACCACTACGAGCTGTGACCACTACCACCACCATGAGCCCTGGCGGCGGCCACTACCACCACCATTACGAGCCGTGGTGGCACCACGACCACTGTCACTGCGCGTGCCAAGGACCCACGGAAATGGCAGGATGAACGAAGAGATTAGATGGGAGTTCAGAAGGTGGTGGGAGAGGTGTTAGGGTACGTTAAATGGCGTGACGTGCTAGGGGTGTTGGTGTTAATGGTGCTAGGGAACTGGTGTTAAATGGCGTGTAGTGCTAGGGTACTGGTGTTGAATGGCGTGATGTGCATACCTTACTGCGTTACGAAGGAGTTAAATAGCATTAAATGTTGTGTGTGATGCTTATAGTTTCTGGAGTTGTAGGGGTTTAACTGTCTAGATTTTTGGAGTTGTGGGATTCCCAGGATGCCAGAAAGGGCTTCTTAAATGGGATTCATCAAGCATCAGAGCCAAAAGACAAACTGAATGTACAGATGAAGTTCATATATTTTGCAAATATATGCTATGAGGAATCTAAGAAACAGAGATGGTTTGAGGGATGTGATATTTTGGTTTTACATTAGTGTGTAAGATTATAAAAGGATTTAGATACCAAGATATACTGAGTAAAGAAGGTTTAGATGGCTTTAATGTACTGAGTTAAGAGGTGTTCTGAATTTTGTGATGTGGCTATAGGTCAGAAGGGTCATAAGTGATATGGTGAACAGGATTTCAAATTCGTAATTATTGACTTGACGTCTTGGGTTATGGAGAACGAGATGTACCGGACATTAAAGTGTTGATCAGGGATACGTAGTTATAGGGATATTAAATACTGGGCTGTCATAAGATTAAATGGCGTCATACGCTGCGTGCAGAAATGTGAATGGCTTCATGAAGATGAAGAAAAGGTTTTATGGCGAGGTGACAGTGACCATGATATCTGATAATGGTACTACGACATGTCAAAATTTGTTCAGCGATACTTGCGTGGAAAGTAGCTTCAAATGACATGATACGTAGGAACTGACAACCTCAAATTAAATGGCTTTTAGATCTGAGGGTATTTACGACCCCAGACGTGGCAAGGTGAGGTGAGTTCCAAGTTCAAAGTATTTCGAGTAAGTTATGTGATGAAACACTGCATTGTTAATCATTTAAGATCATGTAATTATAGGATTTTAATGGGATCATAAGTATTTGTGTTTTGAATTGCAGTGCCCATATAAAACGAAACGAAGTAACACAAAGTCCAAGTAACAGATGAGACAAAAAGAAACAATGAAATGGAAACAGAGACAAACGCAGCTAAAGACGGGAACGGAGAGACTTAGATAATTAGGAAATTATATCAAAATGATAGAATGATAACATTAGAAGACACTGAGTATAGAATATAGGATATCTATACACTCGATAGAAAGGGACGAACGAGAAAAGAAGTAAAATACACAAAGCAAGGAAAAAGAATAATAGGGCCATAACAAAAGAAGAGGAGGCAAAAAAGAAAAAAAAAAAATCTGAAATTAAAGGAAATAGATAAGGAAAAAAAAAAAAGAGGATACAATGTAAAGAAAACGCATATAACAAAAGGAGGGAAGACAGCGGGGCCTTGATCAAGGAAGAAACAGAGGAAGCTTCAGCCGAGCAAGATAGGCAGGCGGAGGAGCTTAAAATCAATATAGCGAGGAAGATAGTCTGAACTTCAGGCTAACAGGCTAGTGATGGTGACAGCCCTGGGGGTCCGGTGATGGTGATGACGTGCTGTAGCGATACTGATACGTTCCGTTATGGTGCAGGAATGGGTAGTGATGGTGGTAGGTCTGTTGGTAGCGCTGGGACGGCGTAGCGATAGCGATAGGTCCAGTAATGGTGCTGGGATGGTGATAGGGTCAGAAATGGTTGTAGGAAGGTGTATGGACTATAAGAGATCTAGTGATGGAGATGGGTTGGCTGGCGCACCAACCAGTAGCAGGTGTAATAGTGATAGGTCTGATGATGGTGCGAGCGTAATGGAGCGATCAGTGTCGGAATTAGCGATAGATGCAGTGATGGTGAAGGTATGGTGCTGAGGAAGGTGTAGGTATAAGGTGTAAATCTCGTTATAGTAGTGGCATAGTGTTCCGATGGTGTAAAGACAGTGGTAGATGAGGTGACAGACAGAGTTCAATAGCTATACGACTGTTACTGGAGCGAGGTGGAGGGAGGGGAAAATACTTCTGAGGATATGTAGGAGTTCCACATCTCGTATGATGTGATAGAGAGCAAGAATGCTAGACGATGTTATTGGATGATTCTACGATAGCGTTAGGCACAAGACACGTCGGCGCTGAAATCTATTAAGTCACTTGGGTACTACGAATGGTGACTGTGTTCATTAAAGGGTATAAAGATGAATGTGCGAGTCAACGCGTTTAGGTACTTTCATTACGAATACAGGAACTGAAAAACAGGTACCAGTTAAGGTTTCTAAAACCCACCGTCGCTCACATATGAATCACCAACACTCGCCAGAAAATAATAAAACTATAACTGTAACAACCTCTGAGTAAA
>NC_092253.1:6060000-6130000 GCF_036320965.1 Panulirus ornatus
ATAATAATGACAATAACAATAATAATAATAATAATGATGATGATGGTGATAATAAAATAATGATAATAATGATAATATCAATAATAATGACAATAACAATAATAATAATAATGATGATGATGGTGATAATAAAATAATGATAATAATGATAATATCAATAATAATGACAATAACAATAATAATAATAATAATGATGATGATGGTGATAATAAAATAATGATAATAATGATAATATCAATAATAATGACAATAACAATAATAATAATAATGATGATGATGGTGATAATAAAATAATGATAATAATGATAATATCAATAATAATGACAATAACAATAATAATAATAATAATAATAATAATAATGATGATGATGGTGATAATAAAATAATGATAATAATGATAATATCAATAATAATGACAATAACAATAATAATAATAATGATGATGATGGTGATAATAAAATAATGATAATAATGATAATATCAATAATAATGACAATAACAATAATAATAATAATGATGATGATGGTGATAATAAAATAATGATAATAATGATAATATCAATAATAATGACAATAACAATAATAATAATAATAATAATAATAATAATAATAATAATAATAATAATAATAATAATAATAATAATAATAATAATAATAATAATAATAATAATAATAATAATAATAATAATAATAATAATAATAATAATAATAATAATAATAATAATAATAATAATAATGATGATGATGGTGATAATAAAATAATGATAATAATGATAATATCAATAATAATGACAATAACAATAATAATAATAATGATGATGATGGTGATAATAAAATAATGATAATAATGATAATATCAATAATAATGACAATAACAATAATAATAATAATGATAATAGTAGTAGTAATAATAATAATAATAATAATAATAATAATAATAATGATGATGATGGTGATAATAAAATAATGATAATAATGATAATATCAATAATAATGACAATAACAATAATAATAATAATAAAAACAAAGATAATATCACTAACTAAAAATTACAATCAAATGATTATAATAACCGCATCAATAAAGTTGATAGTAAAGAACAATGAAAAAAAATATGAATATTTTCAACATTCAAACAGTATGTTGTGTGATATGTTTTAATCAGATAAAATTGCAAGATAAACTGCATCACGAGTGACAGAGGCCACAAAACTTAACAAATCATATTCCACTGTGCATCTGATTATTTTTTTCTTGTAGACTTTTACCTCAAGTGCAGGCCAGCCTCTACTGCAGAGCCTCACGGAAGCATTAAGAAAATACTCACCTTCTCTTTCTCCATATTCTTTTTTCTTTTCATTGTAATCTCCTCCAATTCGTTCTGTCTTTCCCTCAGTCTTTTTCCTCTGTTTCCCTACTCAAGCCTTTTCACTCACCCGTTCTTCCTTTTTTGCCATCCTTCTCTTCCTCTCCTTCCACCATTCTTTCTCCCAGTCTTCTATCCTGACTACCAAGAAGACCTATCCCATTATTACCTCACTGGTCAGCGTCAGAGAGAGAGAGAGAGAGAGAGAGAGAGAGAGAGAGAGAGAGAGAGAGCATTCCTCCCCCAACTCTGACGTCCTCTTTTGACTACCAAGGCGAGCTCTTCTATATATATCCTACGAGATCGAGGCAGCAACAGCATTCCTTTAACTCCCACTTCCTCTACTAGCCACAGAGGAACGTTCTAACCCTTACCCCAAAAGGCTTGAGACAGAAATAGCTTTCCCTTCACTCCTACGCCTTCGTTAGCCCAAAGAGGAAATTTCTACCCATCATCCTGAAAGGCTAGAGAACAGAAATAACTTTCCCTCAACTCCCACGTTCTCAAGTGGACACAGAGGAGAAATCACTACCCCACATCATAGGAGGCTGGAGATAGTAATAGCCTTCTCTGAACTCCCACGTCCCCATCTGACCAACAAGGTGTTGCCCTCCTACTTACTCATGATCTAGAAAGGATGACAACTCCTTCCCTCATCTCACACGATCTCTTTCCTCACACGGTCGTCATTACTGATCTCTCTCTCCCACACCCTATCAGCTCCCATGATCTCCTTCCCCCACTTTATCATCACCCACGATCTCTCCCCCACACTCCATTAGCTCCCATGATCTCTTTCCCCCCACTTTATCATCACCCACGATCTCTCTCCCACACCCCATCAGCTCCCACGATCTCTCACCCACCTTATCATCTCTCACCCCATCATCTCACACGATCTCTCTCCCGCATCCCATCAACTCCTACAATCTCTTCCCCCCCTCAACCCATCATCTCCCACGATCTCTTACCCTAACCCCATCATCTCCTACGTCTCCTTCAGGTGACCGACACTGGCCGAGAAAGAAAAGGAAATCACATCCAGACAGAAAATAAAAAGGTCTTGGGTCGGCCACCCAAGGCAGACAGGGTAACGGCGAGGGCGAGTCATTCTCTCACCACAAAGAAATCCCGGGGCCAAACAATGGCCTACAGTGGCAAACAAAATGCTGTAACTAACAAAAGAGGCTGTTGTCTTTGGGATATATTTATACGTTCTGTTCTCCTTTCATTGTTCATTTTTCTATTGGTCACCCCTTAAACGACGCTGCCAAGACGTTTTCCACGAGAAAAAAAAAAAAAAACGACATTGAGTCACGTGACCTATAAGTAAACTTATCTCTATTCACCTCTCCTTTTGTTTCTCTACTTATAAACCCGTCTAGTTTTCTGATATTTTGTCTGTCTGTGTCTCTCTGTCCGTCTGTCTCTTCGTCTCGCTGAACACCTCATCTGACTGGCAGACTGTCTGTTAGTATTTTCGTCTGTTCTTTTTGAGTAAGATAAACTTGTCTTTGTGAGTGTACATTTCCCTTTTCCTACGTCTATGCATCATCCTTCTATCTCTTTCTCTCGATCCATCCATCTAACTCTCTCTCTCTCTCTCTCTCTCTCTCTCTCTCTCTCTCTCTCTCTCTCTCTCTCTCTCTCTCTCTGTCTCTCTCTCTCTCCATGTCCCTCTCCCTCTATATATATATATATATATATATATATATATATATATATATATATATATATATATATATATATATCCACCCATCTGTCTATCTATTTCTCCGTCATCTTTCTGTCTCGCTCTATGCACCCATCTGTCTATCTAATCTCTCTCTCTCTCTCTCTCTCTCTCTCTCTCTCTCTCTCTCTCTCTCTCTCTCTCTCTCTCTCTCTCTCTCTCTCTCTCTCCAACTCTCTGTCCCTCTCCCTCTATATATATATATATATATCCACCCATCTGTCTATCTATTTCTCCATCATCTCTCTTTCTGTCTCGCTCCATGCACCCATCCGTCTATCTCTCCATCTATCTCTCCATCTCTCTCTCCATCTCTCTCTCCATCTCTCTCTCTCTCTCTCTCTCTCTCTCTCTCTCTCTCTCTCCGTACGAGACGTACATTTCCCCTTCAATTCCCTCAAGCAGTCTTGGTCCTCGAGGAACCTTCGCTCAAACTTTTGGCCCCAGCCGACGACGCGACTCTGGCATTCTTCTCTGATGAGGTCGAAATTCTTGTTATTTCTTACGGTATCGCAAGAGATTCTCTTGTTCCTCCTCCTCCTCCTCCTCCTCCTCCTCCTCCTCCTCCTCTTCCTCCTCCCGCTTACAGGCGAAAGGCCGAGAGGGAAAAAGACATTAGACAATGACCATCTAATCTTGAGTGGAATGGGAATTATTACAATAAAAGGGAGGTTTAAGGGAGATTAGAAGTCATACATATTTAATATCAACGGTTGATAGAAACATGTTTGATATCAGCGATTAATAGAAACATGTCTGATATCAACGGTTAATAGAAACAGGTCTGATATCAACGATTGATAGAAACATGTCTGATATCAACGATTAACAGAAACATGTCTGATATCAACGATTAATAGAAGCATGTCTGATATCAACGGTTAATAGAAACATGTCTGATATCAACGATTGATAGAAACATGTTTGATATCAACGGTTAATAGAAAGAAACGAAACATGGATATATAAGATTGAATTGGTGATATAAAAATTGAAATAACCCATTTTTCAACCTACAGGGGAAAACGACAATACAGTAATTACAAACAAAAGTAAAAGTGACTCAAACACCGAAATTGGAAAAACGCAGAAAAAAAGCATTATTCAAAAAAAAAAAAAAAGAATGGCCATTAGCGGCGACTTTTGGGTACAGAAGAAAATCTTTCAGAATTACAAATATCTCAAGAAGACAGAAACTTGCGGGAAGGCGCGTTCGTGCAAAGAGGGTAGAGAGAAGAGAGAGAGAGAGAGAGAGAGAGAGAGAGAGAGAGAGAGAGAGAGAGAGAGAGAGAAAGAGAGATTCTCTGACACCATTCCTGGAACCTTATTAGACATTATGACTTACGAATCCAGGCTATGAAACCAGCCCTTAACAGTCCTTCATAATGCCCTTTGAGAATGAGAAAGACAAACACAAAATGCTTAAGAATAATACCAGAATACGAAAACACCATTTTAGCTGAAGTGATTTCAGATCAACATAGCAGCTGGATTCGTTTCCAGTGATAGCAAATGCAGGAAATGAAGAGGATGAAGGATAGATGAAAGAGGATGAAAGGATAGATGAAAAGATCAACAACATTTTACAGTATAATAAGGATCATACGATCTCAGCACAGAACGTGTAGGGGCGATGGAGTAAACCTGTCTGGCGAGATGAAGTGGTACAAATAACATGACGGAAAGAAACAGGAGATGAAGACTCTATACAAATTGCTTTCTATTTCTAAAATGACGAGTCCACCGGAATTCAAGGGCACTGTAAAGAAATATGGAGAACTCGTGGAAAGGGAAACATAAATACAAACGCTCACAAGAGCAAAGGTTTGTACACCAACTGAGTTAAAGTGACGTCTCGTAGCGAAACAGTGTTAGAACGAATTGCACTAAGAATTCAAAATATTTGGGAAACATCTTTAGTAAGGATAGAGAGAGAATTCGATGGTGATATGATGTATACATATAGAGTCAAAATAGCTAAGCATCATCTTTCGCAGCGATTGAGGGAGTGGACAGTAACTAAATTCTTGGTGTTCTCACAAGAAACTGAGGGGCGGTAGCAATGCGTGAGCCTCCAAGCCTGATGGCTCTGTTAGAAGACGTGACTAAGGCGGCTCAAGAGCATAACACCTTCCATATAGTCATCTCGTACCGGGATGCCTCAAAGAACACAGTCCTTAAAGGGGATTTTTACTTTCTTGCGTTGAGGAGTTAGAAAGTCCAGCACGGGAGGGTGGCTTATGAAGAGATGTACTAGTTGTTTCAACCTTAGACTAACGTTACAAAGGACTAGAATTATTAAGTGTTTAACGAGTAATAAGAGAGGATTTCAGTGAGCACTAGCGAGGTGAGCGTGTGAACAAAGCGAAGATTGAGCGATCCCTCTGATATTCCATATCTCTGTCTAACTTTGTTGCTGTCTCTGTCTGTCTGTCTGTCTCTGTCAATCCTTCTTTCTCTCTCTCTCTCTCTCTCTCTCTCTCTCTCTCTCTCTCTCTCTCTCTCTCTCTCTCTCTTATCACTACCCCTGCCAGGCAGCGAGCGCAGATAAGGCGCTACCAGTCCGACAACCTCCGGCTGCAGTTTGTTGTGGTGGAGTGAGGGTTTATGGACGTGTGGTGTCTGGGGGAGATGAAGGGCTAGGGAGAGACAAGGTCATGTGGAGGAGAAGACGAAAAAAAAGAAGGAGAAGAAGAAGAAGAAGAAGAAGGAGGAGGAGGAGGAGGAGGAAGAGGAGGATGAAGAGGATGATAAAGAAAGAAGAAGAAGAAGAAGAAGAAGAAGAAGAAGAAGAAGAAGAAGAAGAAGAAGGAGGAGGAGGAGGAGGAGGAGGATAAAGAAAAGAAGAAGAAGAAATGATGACAAGAAGGAAATATGACAAATACAATGTCAAGCAGAGGATAAGATTATGATTAGAGCAAAGATGATTGTCATGATGATAATGTCGAAAATGTGCGCAAAAATGTAGAACAGAATGAGAGAGAGAGAGAGAGAGAGAGAGAGAGAGAGAGAGAGAGAGAGAGAGAGAGAGAGAGAGAGAGAGAGAGAGAGAGAATGGAAAAGCCAAAGAAAATGATAGAGACAAAGAAATTTGCCTGAGAGAAAGAGTACAAAAATGCAAGAGAGAGAGAGAGAGAGAGAGAGAGAGAGAGAGAGAGAGAGAGAGAGAGAGAGAGTGCAAGTGGTGGTGTAGACATGGCGTCTTCAGCTGTTGAAGCCAGAGGACTCATCAGGCTAAAACCGCTCTTCACTCAGACCCTCCACCTCTTTACCTCCTCTCTTTCTTTCTATTATTCCCTTATTCGTCCTTCTTAATCATCATTATCAGCAGTACTATCCTCCTCCTCCTCCTCCTCCTCCTATTCTATTTCATCTTCTTTCTCTTCTCTTATCTCTCCATTTCCCTTCTTCTTCTCCTCTGTCTGTTTTCCTATCTCCCTATATACCTGTAACCTCTTCTCTCGCTCGCGATTTATCACTACACTCTCTCTCTCTCTCTCTCTCTCTCTCTCTCTCTCTCTCTCTCTCTCTCTCTCTATCTATATCTATCTATCTATCTATCTCATCTTGCTTCATGACTCTCTTCCTCTCCTCTATTCATTTTCTCCCTTTCCTTTATCTCCTCTCTAAGGACCTCATTTCCTGGGTTCTCCTGAGTCCTACTGTCTCTTAAGAACATGAAACGGCAGCAGTCCAGAAAGTGTCAGTACGAAAAGTAACGTGAGTGTTAAAGAAGAAAATGAGAAGGAACATGAGTGACAGGAGATGATGAGTGAATGAGCATGAGCTAATGTGAATGAAAAAAAATATGGGTGAATTATTATATGTGACTGTGAAAATATTATGGTTTAATGTGATAAAATCATGGGGAAAATGTGAAAAAAAAATATGGGTAAACGTTGAAAATTATGAATAGATGTGAAAAAAAATTTATGGGTGTGACTAAGAAAAAAACTATTAGGTGAATAAGGAAAAAGATGAATGAATGAATGTGAAAAAAAAGATACTGAATAAATGTGATAAATAAGAAATATGGTGAATGTTAAAGTATGGTTGACAATGACAAGAGAAAAGGAATAAGAAAATTAATGATAAGTAATGAAATAAAAGGCCAACCCACAACAACATGCCCATCTACCCCAACCACAACTTTAATCTTACTAAAGTACAAAAATGATAAAAAAAAAAAAGAAATTGTCGCTCAAGATTTACAAAAAGAAATAGAAAAAAATGAATGATAAAAGAATAATCGAACGGGAATTCTAAGTGATCCCTAGAGGCGAAGTTAGGGAGAAAGATGCAATCATCATCGACGAGGAAAAGCAGTGAAGATAAAAGACGGTGTGGTGGAGGAGCGACTAATTCTACCAGTTATTGAGAGATCGCGATGAGGATTCGGGGGCGAATCATGGCGAGGCGAGATGACCTGCAGGGTGCGAAGAGAGAGAGAGAGAGAGAGAGAGAGAGAGAGAGAGAGAGAGAGAGAGAGAGAGAGAGAGAGAGAGAGAGAGAGAGTGTGTGTGATTGCTATTTGTGTGTTACAGGGATAGAGTTCTACACTCGTGTGTGTGTGTGTTTATGTGTATGTGTGTGTGTGTGTGTGTGTATGTGTATGTGTGTGTGTGTGTATGTGTGTGTGTGTGTGTGTGTGTGTGTGTGTGTGTGTGTGTGGCGTCTGCTTACAAAGGATCCGTCGCGAGGCAAGAGTCAGCGGCGCGTGGCGCTCACAGCATCACGGGGAAAATAGAAGAAAAAAAAAAGAAAAGAAAACTACATGAAGAAAGATGCAAGATGCATAAAACGAAGAGAGAGAGAAGGGGGGGGAGAGAGAGAGAGAGAGAGAGAGAGAGAGAGAGAGAGAGAGAGAGAGAGAGAGATGAGAGAGAGAGAGATGAGAGAGAAAGAGAGATGAGAGAGAGCGGAGGAGGAGGTAGCAAGGGGTGTGGTAAGGCGGGGAGGTGAGGAGTATTGACACGGGAGGAAAAGAGCTGTGGCAGGAATAACATGACGGTGGGTGTGTGTGTGTGTGTGTGTGTGTGTGTGTGTGTGTGTGTGGGGTGGGAAGGGAAGACGGGGGGGGGTTGGGTTGGTCTAGGCCAGACGATGCCGCCGGTCAGATGTGAAGCAGAGAGCGCGGCGGTGGTGGCGGGGAGGAGGAAGAGGAGGAGGAGGAGGAGAAGGAGGAGAGAGGGAACATGTGTAAATGCAGAGTAAAATATAAGAGAGACAGCAGACGGTAAAGCAAGAGCGAGAAAGGGTGACAGAGAAATAAAAAGGCGATGAAGTAGTGAGTGAAAGAAAAGGAGACAAGGGACTAGAGACTAGAGAAAATGAAACGTGTATATAGTATGCTAACTCGACTGATATCCTAACCTGAAATCCAGTCCATTAAATCTATCGTTCACTCACTTGGTCACTCAGTGTGACGTACTCCTAGTCTCCATTATCGCTGAGAATCTGAATATAATCACACAAGGATAATAGGCGACTACAAGAGTACCTATGTAGATAGACAGACAGAAAGATAGATAGATAGATAGATGGATAGATGGATAGATAGATAGATAGATAGATAGATAGATAGATAGACAGATAGAGAGACACAGAATGATGCTATGTCTGTAAATATTATCATGACTTTAGCTCCTCCCATCAAACCCATACATCGAATACCTACTAATCTATTTCCCTTGAATGAGAAAAAGATTCTCTAACTTACTGTATCATTCAAAGCCAACCTGAACACGACGATGGTCGAACCAAGCCCAGAACCCAGCTGTTGTGAGATGTAACAAATAGAAACCTTAGCTGATACCAGCCTTTGGGGGGTTAACGAGCCACAGAGATGGTGGGGGGGGGTCAGGTAACTTGCAATGACCAGAACACAGACGTCAAGGTCAGGGTTGTAAAAATTAGGTCATAACCTCTTGCATTAAGACGTTGAGGTTCAGTGAAAGCCTGGGTTTATGAGGCTTTCGCAAGGTAACGTGGACTGTAACACTCTCCACCACTACGAAGTTTCAGTCACGAAGTTTCAGTCACGTTTCTCTACCGTCTACACATAACTCACTACAACGAAGTTTCAATCAAGTTTCTCCTCTACCATGTACACGTAACTTTCTCCACCACTACGAAGTTTCAGTCACGTTTCTCTTCTCTACCGTCTATTCCTAATTCACTACAACGAAGTTTCAATCAAGTTTCTCCTCTACCATGTACACGTAACTCTCTCCACCACTACGAAGTTTCAGTCACGTTTCTCTTCTCTACCGTCTACATTATCATCCTCTCACCACTACGAAGTTTCAATCACATCTCTCCTCTACCGTCTACACAGCTTGGACGTGCTGTGCCCGGGATATGAACTGTGGTCTGCCTCGGGAGACGACCAGTGTGAAAAGAGTCGGTCGCTCGCACAGTTCTTCTTCCCAGAGATGGACAGCTGAGTTCTCTCCAACTCTTTCTTCACTGCGTCAGGGCTGGCGATGCAGAGGCCAACAGGTCGCTCTCACGGGGACTGTGATAACACGACTGACATCTGCGTTTGCAGCATGACGCGAGGAGAGGACTTGGCTGATATATAAATATATATATGTGTGTGTGTGTGTGTGTGTGTGTGTGTGTGGGGTGTGTGTGTGTGTGTGTGTGTGTGTGTGTGTGTGTGTGTGTGTGTGTGTGTGTGTGTGTACCGCAGTGACTTCTAAGCTGCTGGGCGCCACAGTGTGCGCTGAGCTGGTCTTTCTCAATCATCAAGGGCTCCTCCACAAGGCCAATTCCTCTTCCCCCAAAAGATGTCGCCTCCATCATGCGCAAAGAACCACTGCCACAGATCTCTCCCATTTACTTTAATTGTCATTTATTATCGTACCCGTCGTCTAATTAAGTTACTAATATTGTAGACTAGATTTGCGTCTTCGTCAGCTTGAAATGTATATTACAATTAAGACAATTTTACAGTATCACTGCATACTTCAATGTCCATAAAGATGATAAAAAGTAAACTTCATGTATGTTCACCTAAATCTAAAGGGGTGTGGTTAAATGGTCTATCCATCATCAAAGGATAATTGGCGTATAACTACGTGTGGTAGTGTGGTGGTGTGGTAGGGTGGTGTAACTACGTGTGGTAGTGTGGTGGTGTGGTAGGGTGGTGTAACTGCATGTGGTGGTGTGGTGGTGTGGTAGGGTGGTGTAACTGCATGTGGTAGTGTGGTGGTGTGGCAGGGTAGTGAATCCTTTCCTTGTAACATCAACCTGTAGGGTCTTAGATGTGTGGGGGTTTCGACACCCCTCGAAATGGTTTTTGTACCAGGTAGTTATAGCTGTTAAATTCGTGTTAGATTCTGTCTTTGAGGAGGTACATGGAAGGAAGGGGAATGGTGAAGGAGAGAGAGAGAGAGAGAGAGAGAGAGAGAGAGAGAGAGAGAGAGAGAGAGAGAGAGAGAGAGAGAGAGAGAGTAAAGGACAAAAGGATGGAGGCAGCAGACTCGGAAGTAGGATGGAGAGAGGCGGGAGGGAGAGGCATATCATGGGAGGAGAGTTGTCGCCAGGGTCGCGTGTCTGGCGCCAGAGCTTCTAGCAACGCCGGGATTTTTCCTCACGGGGACCTGGCTCCCTCCCTGTGTCCCGACACCCGCCCCCACCTCCTCCTCCTCCTCCTCTTGCCCTCTCCCCAAACCCCCTCCACGTGCTATGTCTGGCACACCCTCCAGGCGCATCCCAGACAGACGGCGGGGGTGTGTGTGTGTGTGGCGGGGAAGAGAGAGAGAGAGAGAGAGAGAGAGAGAGAGAGAGAGAGAGAGAGAGGGTAGTAGGGGGCGGCGTGTCGGACCCTTGTGGTTCAAGGTCCTCAGGATTAAACATCCCCTCCTGCTTACACACACACACACACACCCTGAAAAAAAAAACCCTTGCTTCCCCACGTACTCTGCCTACCACCCACACCTCCTCTCTTTCTCTCTTTCTCCTTATCCTCCCCACGTCCCTCCTCCCCTAACACACAAATCTCACCCCCACACCCCATCTGCTCATTCATCCACCAACTCTCACCATCCATACATTCCTAGATATAGCTTTCATGCACATATATATCTGTTTTGGGGCGGGAGGAGGGAGAGGGGTGAAAAAGGCGCCCCTTTTTCCAGCATCCCCGAATGCCAAAGAGACACCCCGACTTGCATTCTGCCCTCTCATCATAACACGTCGAACATAACATACGTAGATAGGCAACATTCATGCTTCGAAAGATTGGCTGATATGATGATGGATTCAGAGCCTGACATCCTATGTATACTTAATGTCAGAGATGAAACATAAAAATCCATTCCTATCCTTTTATTTTCCATATCATGACGACCCCATCCTCGAGCCCCTAGCCCCCTACCCCCTCTAGCCCCCCTTCATGCAACTATTCTCTAAAATGGCACAATCATACGTAAATGATATTAAGCTCTTACAACTGATGAATTTCGCATCATAGTGTTGCAACCAGTCTAATTACCAATTGCTATACCACAAAACGTTTCGATATATATATATATATATATATATATATATATATATATATATATATATATATATATATATATATATATATATATATAAGATGCATGTGTGTGTGTGTGTGTGTGTGTGTGTGTGTGTGTGTGTCTGTGTCTATGTGTCTGTCTGCCTATCTGTTTATGTATCCGTGTTTGTGTCTGTGTCTATGTGTCTGTCTGTCTGTTTATGTGTCTGTGTCTGTGTTTGTGTTTGTGTCTGTGTCTATGTGTGTCTGAGAGAGAGTCTGAGTATGTGTATGTGCGGTACACAGAAGAAACTAATACATACACTCTGTTTTATTCTCGCTTTACCAGTCATGTTTCTCTGCCAATGATACGGTGACCCCCACATTGATGGTAGTTACCATTTCATCCACCAACAATGCCTTAAATACAGTCTGAGAATTTGTTTGGATATCTGCCTAGAGTCTCCATCCCTCGCTGTCTGAACCCTCTTCTATTCTTTTTCTCTCTTTTTCCAGTCTCTGTTTTGTATATGCACTCACCACATTTGTTTACGTCTGTCTGACTTCCTCGCTTGAACGGCTATGTCGTCGCTGTATTCTGTACATGTGTATGTCTGTGTGAGTAGCACTACCGCCTGGGTGTGTGACTGACTCGGAATATCGTAGAATCTTTGCTTTCCGTGAAAATATTACCTTGCGTTTCCTCTGCCATCCGTTCGAATCCCGCGTTCGCGTCTGTTTCTCGCCCTCTATATTTACGATCTCTCTCTCTCTCTCTCTCTCTCTCTCTCTCTCTCTCTCTCTCTCTCTCTCTCTCTCTCTCTCTCTCTCTCCTCCTCCTCTCCCTCGTTTTGAGCTTGTTACGTCACACCTCGCAATCATTCAGCGACAAGATCATCATGCCAAGCTGGACACCGGACCCTTTAACTTTGGCATGAGACCAATGCCATGAAAACTACATTACCCGGCGGAGTTCACAAGCACGCGGGAACGTCGTGGCGTAAGGGTATTTAACTCCCGTATGCAGACTGCCAGAACCCAGGTTCGATTTCGGGTAACAGGGTAGTACATGTCAGGGTATTTCCTTGGAATGGCTTTAGGCGATTCGGGGATAAAGTTATTCTGAAGGCCTTGGACCGGGGCCATTGGAACTTGAATGCAGTCCCTGGAGCACAGAAGCCATTCCCCGAGGACCTGCCAAGCCAGTGGCTCCTGGCTACCAGGGAACGATCGGGTTGAGGAGCTTATACCACATCAACTCTAGAGGTGCCATGTTGATGAATGGAATACAGTTCAACTCTTTATGAATATCTGATGATTGAAGAAGCTCTTCAGCCTCACTAGAGTATATAGCTGTCGTCTACATTCCTAAACTACAGGGTTCATCTGATCTCTATCAGCTTCCGAGACTATCAGAAAGGTAATAGTGAGTCGAATTACCTTATTCAAGAGTATGATCCAGAGTGATCTTCTTTTCTTTACCGAAGGGGGAAGAACCCATCAAAAAATTATGTCATTTATTGCGAATACTGGACTGGCCAGTATGGACGTATAAATGTCCTTAAATGTGTGGTTGATGTTCATTCCTGCTTGGCTGTGTTACAACAATTTTTGCCTCGTGAAGTCTACTTGCCAAGAATGGCAGTACAGAACATAAGAGATGTTTAGCGAACGAGCGGTTTCCTGATGTAACTTTCTCTTTTACAAATTCCCTCCCAAAAGCTTGAAGAATTATCTAAGACAAATGAATAAATATAATGATGATGATCCTGGATACTCAGAACTTTGCCAAATGTCGATCAAGTTCAACATTTGTCTTTCCATGACGACCTATTCCAGCAGAATATTTGAGATTTATGATATTGATGAACTAACAATGTCTAGAATCCCAAGCTAAAAACACATCTGGAAAATATCATTGGTGGAAAGTATTTGTGTGTGTGTGTGTGTGTGTGTGTGTGTGTGTGTGTGTGTGTGTGTGTGTGTGTGTGTGATTACCATTTGCATGTTACGCAGAAAATATAAACACACACACATATACGTATAGCCAGGGATCTGTCTAAGAATCACCACTCTGAGGGACGGATGAGCACCTGGGTTGGTTGTCGGTCGACTGCAACTCCCAGAATTCGAACTCACGCAGACCCAACCAGTAGTAGGAGACCTGTGTTGAGTCATGCCTGTGTTTAATTCCATTAGACGACTCATATAAATATATATACTTTAGCAAAAAAACACCATCATCAGCTAATACTCATTGAATCAAAACACCATAACAGAAGCATCTAAAGAATGAAAAAAAAAAAACAACGAGTAAAGAGAAGTCAAAGGGTGAACTTATCTATCACCCTTTTTGACTTCTATGACTTCCTTCGGTAATCCTTGCCACTCTCTAATACTCCACGACCACGACAATGACCTCGGCCACCAACCCTTCAGTTCTCTTCAGGGGTCCTCCCTTCGTGAGAACATTTTCCCTCGTGACAATAAGACCTCGAAATTCAATATTCCTGCAGATAAATCCTTAAGGAACCGTCCTTCCTCAGTCCCGCAGCCACAATAATCGCCTCTTAAATTCGCGCTCTCAGTACATCTTCCTTTAGGGCGACAAGCGTCCTGTGGGGCCACCAGGAAACACATCAGAGGCCAAACTGGCTAAGATGGAGGATGGTGATGGAGGATGGTGGCGGCGGGAGGAGGAAGGTGGTGGAGATGATGGTGGCGGGAGGAGGAAGCTGGCGGTGGCGGAGATGGTGGCGGCGGGAGGAAGAAGGTGGTGGAGGTGGTGGCGGTGGGAGGAGGAAGTTGGCGGTGGTGGTGGAGGTGGTGGCGGCGGGAGGAGGAAGCTGGTGGTGGTGGTGGTGGTGGTGGAGGTGGTGGTGGAAATGGAGATGGAGGGTTGGTGAGGGATGTTTAAGATGGAGATGTAGGGGTGAGTCTCTGCCTCTGGGTGTTGAAAGGTTGGTGAGGGATGATGATGGTGGTGATGATGATGATGAGAAGTTGGTGATTGGAGGAAGCTGTTGGTGGAGGGTTGGTTACGGAGGGTGGTGGTGGTGGTGGTCTTGGTGATGGAGAATGGCCGAAGGATACTGTTGGGGATTTAAGAACTGGTAAGGAAAGCTTCTGCTACTGGTGGTGATGATGCAAATGAGAGAGGAGCTACGGGAAATATAGAGGCTTAAACGTGAGATGCTGCTGAAGATGCTCGTCCTCTTGCGGACTGTGGGACTATATGGAGTCTTCTGGAACCACTCCAGAGGCGTAGTGATGGATCCGCAAAAGACGGAGGAAGGAAATGTTTGCAGTGGTGTTGTATATAAGAGGGGAATGATTGGTCCAAAGGAACATAAATGAATGAGGATCCAACCAACGAGGGTTGCTGTGAAATACGATCTAACCAGCTAAAGATACTGTAAAACAGGATTCAATTAGTTAAGGATACTGTGAAGTAATATCTAACCAGCTTGGGATGCTGTAAGGAGAAAAAATAGGAATTAACCAGCCTTACTTAACTGAGAAAAATGGGATATAGTCAGCTAAGGATATTGGTAAAGAGAAGGAAATATCGAATTTATATCATTGTTAGCAAAGTCTCGTCAAAGAAATTTTCACTCGAAGGGAGTCTACATTTCCTTGCAAATGGAAGTAGCGCAGCCCTGGGCTGCAAGAGTGTTTAGGAAGGTCCTGGGTCACACGAGGACTCATAGAAATTGATCCTTGAGTATATATGCAATATATATATATATATATATATATATATATATATATATATATATATATATATATATATATATACATATATATATATATATATATATATAGATATATAGATAGATAGATAGATAGAAAGATAGATAGATAGATAAATATATATATATAGATAGATATATAGAGAGATAGATAGATAGATAATCAGTTTTATAAACAGATTATTTAGCGTGATGAAAAATTAAGCAAGAAAATTATTTGAAAAAAGAAACATACGAAGCTATAGCAATTAAAAGACGGCCAATATTGTCTTCAAATATTGAAGATCAACACACGACCCGCAGAAATATTCCGTTACGAGTCGGGATAGGAAATGCTTGGGGAGGAAGGAGATGGGAGAAGGAGGAGACGGGGAACTGGTGGGAGAGGAGATACTAGGAGAGACGGGGAGACGGGAGAGATGTTGGAAGAGAGATGAGACGTGAGAGGAAGGTGCTGAAGGATCGGAGGAAGAGACAATGGGGAAAGAGGTGAATGAGGGGGCAGGGTCACGAAAAGAAGATGAAGACAAGAAGAAGAAGAAGAAGAAAAAAAAAAGAAGAAGAAGAAGAAGAAGATGAAGAAGAAGAAGAAGGAAAAATGGGGTTGAGAGACGTATCTAAAGGTCAGGTCAGGGGTCAAGCCATTCGAGCTCAAGTCGTGCTATCGTGCTCAAGGGTAGTACCGTCGTGCTCAAGGGTAGTAACGCCGTGCTCAATGGTCGTACCGTCGTACTCAAGGGTCCTACCATCGTGCTCAAGGGTAGTACCATCGTGCTCAAGGGTAGTAACGCCGTGCTCAATGGTCGTACCGTCGTACTCAAGGGTCGTACCGTCGTACTCAAGGGTCGTGCTAGCATGCTCGAGGGTCGTACTAGCGTGCTCAAGGGTCGTATCATCGTGCTCAAGGGATTAATCTCTCTATTTACTCTTGTACTCTCTCTCCACGCTAAGCCCCCCCCCCCCCCCTGTGTTTCTGATCCCTTCTACTAGCAAAGAGAGCCTCCAGCGAACCCCACTGGTCCGTGTGCCACTGTCTGCATTCGTTTGTATGCCTTCGTACCATCCCATCAAGTTAAGATCCCCAGTGCTGGGATGTTCTTCAAGCGTTCCTCCTCTGCGAAAAATTCCTCTTAGTCTACTTCAGTCTTGCGCTAAAGTGCGACGAGTAAGAGGGGATGACACAAGGAGATGGGATGAGGACTTCTCTGTGGTAGAAATGGGATAGCGAAACAGAAGGCAAAGTAAAGGAGAAAGAGGAGGGGAGTGGAACGGAGAGAAAAGATATAAAGGAATTAGCTAATGAGATAAACAATAAGAGTAAGGGAAGAGAGAAGGGAATAGAGATGTAAAAACAAAATGTAATGGAAGAAATTGTGACAGAGTGACAGTGAGAAAAAGAGAGAGAGAGAGAGAGAGAGAGAGAGAGAGAGAGAGAGAGAGAGAGAGAGAGAGAGAGAGAGAGAGAGAGAGAGAGACAGACAGAGAGACAGATGTGATAACCGATAAAAAAAGGATAGCATAGTATAAAGTAATAAAAACAGAACATAAAACAATACAAAACGAAATTCATAGAGTGACGCATAACAGCATAAGCAAAGAAAACGAGAGAGGAACAGATGGAATCCACAAATAAAAGAAAAGGAGCAAATTGTCAGACACAACAGAAAACGAACAGGAGGGGAGATAAAATCAGGGGAGACGAGAGAAAACAGGACAATAGATCTGTGAGATGGAAGAGGGAGGTAAACGATCCCGGTGTGTCTGTGGTCGGCGGTGGCTAGAACATAAGAGGAAAGAAGAGACGTTTTAAAACGTTATGGACACCCCGGTCCTAAAGCGGCAGTTTTGATCTAGCGTAGCACACAGCAATGGAAATACTACGACTCTACCACTTCTATTAAACCCATCAGGGGATTTCCCACCCAACCATTCGGAGGTAGTCATGCAAAAGTGTTTTGTGGGGGGGTATCTTTTTTTTTTCCCCCCTCTCTTTTTTTTTTTCTTATATGTAAATGAAGTCCTCTGGGGCGGTGGCTCGGTTGCAAACTCTGTTAAGGCTATCTATCACTGGGCTATATTTAAGGTGCTTGGTTATTCGTAGCGCTTTCAGGTACCCACGCCCCATCCTTCCCAGGTTCCTCTTTAGTTCTATATATATATATATATATATATATATATATATATATATATATATATATATATATATATATATATATATATATATATATATATATATACATACATGAGAGAGAGAGAGAGAGAGAGAGAGAGAGAGAGAGAGAGAGAGAGAGAGAGATAGAGAGAGAGACAGAGACAGAGACAGAGACAGAGACAGAGACAGACAGACAGACAGACAGACAGACAGACAGAAAGACATGAAGACATTTACACAGACGGAGATACAAATAGAGATATACAGATATATATATAACTGACAAAACCATTAGGGTCAGAATGACAAGAACCTTTTGTTAGAACGCAAGGAAACACACAGCTGTTTCTCCATCATGTCTCCATAACGAGCTGTCCCACACATACTGTTCAAAAGAACCCATGACACCTGTTGATGACGATACAAAACCTTAAGGAAAAGATTACTGTATACTCCAGTATACATCGGGTACCCAACCAAGGACTTCCTGTTCTGTGAAGTCGAAGTCATACTCAACGAAACCAACTCAAGATGAAGGACAGACAGTTTCAAGTCAGGCAGAAAAAAAATAAAAGGTTGAAGACAGAAGTACAGAAAGCCGAAGTCGACAAGTCAAGTTCTGGTTAATCGAGACTACTTTGAAAGTACCGAAGAAGGACTTGGATGAATCGAGTCCTTTATTACTGAGACAAATATGGATCTCCAACAGAATTGCAATAAAGGCTACAGAGCTTTTTTACCACACTAGAAACTTCGTAGACTCAACAAGACTCTATAACCTATACATTTAGTGAAGACTTGAAGAATACCAATTATCTCAGATACTCACTTCGGTTTGCCATGATATCTATATAAAAGATCTTCGTCTATTCTTTAATATTCCTTTGCATGTATATGATACTTTCCTACTAATTAGAATATAAAACATTTTCTGCCGATTTCTTTTATCATCTACTCAAATACTTACGCAGCTCTCTTTGTTAATGTCTAAGCTTGGTACATGCTCAAGACATCATCCACGAAGGAGCTCCAAATCAAACACATGGAGGCAGCGAAGCCACGCGTGTGGCACCACTAGCATGACATATGACCTAACGCGAGAGGGACCTGGGTTATAATTAGCATTAGGCTATAATTGCTCTGTGAGTAGTGATCATCCTACCCAAAGAGCCCTAGCTATCTCCTGTCACTAGTTACGTCTCCTTTTAGGATGACATCTTCGAGTCTCTTGTTTGTGTGGTGTCAAGACATGAAGTCTATATCTGATACCTTCCTGTCTATCTCATATTAGGTACTTGAATATAACTTCCTCTGTAGGGGTCAAATGCATCAAGGAATAGTGAAAGTAAGTTAGGACTTTCTCCTCCTCTGGTAGTTTCGACAACGGCTCCTTTAGGAGAAGTTCATTCTCCTGAAGAAGACGCCGTCGAAACTATCTTAAAAGAGTGGATTTGTGACCCTTGCTTTCTGTTCTCTTCGCTACTTTTTATTTTAGCTATTTAACTACCTCTTGCTAATGGATGACACTCATCTACCTCTGTAAGTTTAGTCAATTATACATCCTTTCCTTACATTGTGCAATTCATTTCCTTGCATCCTACATAACACCACTAAGGGGTGTTACATGACCCTCCCTCACCCCAAATCAGCCACAACCATACGGGATTTTCAGACTCCCATCAAGCTCACTCAGAGACTAAGACAAAGAGATTCTCAAGTATAAGGGAAGAACAGTCTATGTAAGTAGTCCATAAACTAGTTATGACCTCATCACACAAAACGTCTTTCCAATTCCATTTCGTAGTCTACTGACAGTAAACTTAAAATGTCACGAACTCTTAAACGAGGAAGAAAGAGTTGTTATAAACTGTACTCTTAGGTAAAAGAATAATGATACACACACACACACACACACACACACACACACACACACACATATACCCTAGCCTGAGCTAGGTACCTATTATATCAACCAACCCCTAAGGGTGGATGAACAGCTGGGTTGAGTGAGGGAATTATATACAAATCTAATCAGTCTCCGTCACCACACCAGGGCTAAAGGGACGAAGCTTTTGGCCTTCATCCAAAGACCATAGAAACTGTAATTTGCTGCTCAAAATAAGTAATATAAGATCTTCCATTACAAAGACATATATATATATAATGGGGTTCCCCTGTAAAGAAAATAGTCCAATTTAACAAAAACGAAACGAAATGTCTACGTCTTAAATATACTCGAAAAAGTACATTGTTTTGCCACTCCAGGCCAGGGATATTGTTGGTTCTCAGCAGCGCGAGAATCACGTCAATAATTTCTGATGCTTATTTCAGGAGCATAGAATA
Source organism: Panulirus ornatus (assembly GCF_036320965.1). NCBI lineage: Eukaryota > Metazoa > Arthropoda > Malacostraca > Decapoda > Palinuridae > Panulirus > Panulirus ornatus. The sequence goes on from NC_092253.1 coordinate 6,079,851, forward strand.
CATCTTGTGTCTAATTCCTTGACTGGTCACGGATATGTGTGCGCTTAACCCCAGTCACGTAATTCATGTTCTACACTGTTAAGCAATCCTATTTTAAGAATTTTGCCAGTCGTTAACCACCCCATCAAGAATTAACTTGCCTTGCTAGAGAGAAATAAGAATTACAGATACGAAAGACGACACTGTTGGGTATAATACATCTTTTGAAATTAACAAATACCAGTGGCTCCCTCACGAAGACTTTGTCTTTAGTTCATCTATTTTTTTCTTTCCCCTCTTCTTTTTCTTGGTCATACTAGTCTCTTAGCTACATTCTACGATCGCTACAAGATTCATCAACGACCTCGAGAATTGGACAGTCGGCGTTGAGAGATGAGAGAGAGAGAGAGAGAGACAGAGAGAGAGAGAGAGAGAGAGAGAGAGAGAGAGAGAGAGAATCAACGCCCGGCACACTGACAGCGCCACTCAGTTAACGCCTCACCTGCGCACACACACACATAGACACACACACACACATAGACACACACACACACATACACACAATAGATAAGACACACATCCTAGTCCTCATCCTCTTCCTCCTCCTCCTCCTCCTCCTCCTCCTCCTCCTCCTCCTCCTCCTAACAGACACCAGGAGCGCCTGTGGTGCGTAAGTGTAGCGCTTTAAGATTGGTTTAGGGAGGCCTAATCATGTTACCCTGGACGTGGGCTAAGCCAGTCGAATGGATGGCTGCTGGCGCTGCTGCTGCTGGGCTGTCGGTCGGCCGTAGCGTTATAAGGCTCACCCCCCTAGCGTAGCATTAAAATGGCCCGGGAGACCTTCAACGAGAGCGTGGCCGCCTATTTCTCGTCAGGTTTATCAGCCCGAAATCAGTAAGGCTGTACAGTCCAATATCGATAGCCTAGCACTTGGACCTTATCGCCGTGCCCTCTGAGTGTCGATAGTACTCGACGTTGAAAACGGTCGACGTTTTCAACCAGGAAGGGCGGGTGACCGTATGAACGTCGTTGGCAGGTCGAATATTCGCCCTTGCTACTAAATACCCCTAAAGAGTCGACTCATAAAGTCTCTCTGCTGCTAAAATCGTCGCTGGCATTCGACGTTAAGGTCCTAGCCAATAGATATTGCCAGTGCTCGACGCTGCGTTTCTTGCTAATGATATCAAGGACCACTGCTATCAAATATCTCCAGTGTTCGACTTTCCTAAGTTCAGTCTAACACCAGTGTTAGGATGGCTTTCAGCCCAAGAGCTGAACTGGAGGTAACTCATGTCTTAAGAGAATAAACATCTAAATAAAAAGTAGTGATTAGCATCCAGAAAGGTTAACTAGAGATGTTTCTAAGTCGTGTCCGTTCTAAGATATGAATATCTAGACTATGCGATTAAGTCCTCTTTTTATATGTCCATCACTGGTGTCTTCGAGAGTGATCCAAGCACATACAATCACCGACAGAATACCAGATATTGTCTTCCTACTGCTGGAAATAAGGAAATAAGACGCTTCTGATTAAATCCTAACAAAGTCGCGCCCCGCCCACCGAACCGTATGACGAAACATCTCCACATCTTTTACAGAAGAGAGAGAGAAAGAGAGAGAGAGAGAGAGAGAGAGAGAGAGAGAGAGAGAGAGAGATAGAGAGAGAGAGAGAGAGAGAGAGAGAGAGAGAGAGAGAGAGAGAGAGAGAGAGAGAGAGAGAATGTTCACAGATGTATGACGCAACCCATCACATATTATTTTTTCAGAAGAGAGAGAGAGACAGACAGACAGACAGACAGACAGAGGAGTGAGAGAGATGGTTACCAGTGTGATGATAAACAGCGCACTGAGTTGTTATTCGAGAGACAGGAGGATGTCATGATCTCCACTGCCAGTGTTATTCTGAACTTGCACCTTTACATGAGGACAAAAGAACTGGGTTTAATATGTCACACAAAGACTTTCCGGTCCAGTAATGATGCTTAGTTGGATCAACAGACACCCTCAGCCATGTTAATGTAGTGGATATCTCATTCCTAACTGCAGGATTTGGAGACTTGAATCCTCTATATGTCGCATAACGTTGTATTACCTATACAGTAGGACAGCTTCCGAAGGATCTAGGTAAATAGATGGTGATGGAATGCGCGTGTGAGAGAGAGAGAGAGAGAGAGAGAGAGAGAGAGAGAGAGAGAGAGAGAGAGAGAGAGAGAGAGAGAGAGAGAGAACACTGAAAGAAGATACAGATGAAAGAACTAGAGAAAATAGAGGAGAAAATCGAATAAAGGTGTGAAAAGAAGGAACATTGTAAGCCACAGGAAGGAGGAAGGGAGAGAGAGAGAGAGAGAGAGAGAGAGAGAGAGAGAGAGAGAGAGAGAGAGAGAGAGAGAGAGAGAGAGAAGGGGGAAGAGGAGGGAGGGAGGCAGGGGGGGGTTGAAGACTGGGATGAGGAAAGAAGAGCAAGAGCCAACCTCCCCACCTCCTCCCTCCCTCCCTCCATCCCTCCCTCCTTCTCCCCCACACACCTCCCCCTTCAGCAACGCCCTACTCTTTCCGCTCCCCTGCAACCACCACTACCACAACCACACTCTCACTCGACCACCACACCCTCACCACACTCTCATACCACCACATCCTATAGCCACTCTCTCCCATACCACTATACACTAGCCATTCTGTCGTACCACACCCTAGCTATACTCTCACACCACCACACCCTTGCCATACCCCCATACCACCACACCCTAGCCACACAACCACATCACCACACCCTAACCACATTCCTACACCACCACCACACCCTAGCTACAGTCTCACGCCACACCCTAGCCACACTCCTACACCAACCTCTAGCCACACTCCCCCAGCACACCCAAGTTACACTCTGACACCACACCCAAGTTACACTCTGACACCACACCCTAACCACACTCTCCTACCGCACCCTTGCCACATTCCCTCTCCCCTCAACACACCATAGCCACACACTCCCCCACCGCATCCTGGCCACACTCTCTCATCACATCTTGGCGATTCTCCCACACCATATTCTATCTACTACACACTTCCACACCACACCCTAGGCCACACCATAACCACGCCCCAGCCACACTCCTTCACCACACCCGAGGCCACACCATAGCCACGCCCCAGCCACACTCCTTCACCACACCCGAGGTCACACCATAACCACGCCCCAGCCACACTCCTTCACCACATCCTAGCCACACCATAGCCACCTCCCCTCCCAGCAATTAAACGTTAGTGTTTCGTGACAATTTACTGCGTCCCATAAACCCGGGAGAAGATTATTGGGTTCATGAAATTGGGATTTCGTCTGATGATGTAAACCCATAGGGAGTAGAAAGACGCTAGAGGACAAAAATAATTATAAAGATAATTAAAGCTCGTAAATGAAATAAAAAAAGACTAGAGGCTACAAAAGTAATAGAATTCTGTAAAGCCATTGGATACAATAAAGAATTTAGGGACCAAAGAAGTAGTAAAATGTATTAAAGGTCGTGAATCAAACAGTAAGACGTAAGAAGAAAGTGACAAAAATAAGTAAAGTTCGTGAATGGGAAAGAGAGACTTTAGATGGGGAAGAAAGAGTAACAAAATAAAAGTAAAGTTTGTGGACGAAATAATGAGATGATAGAAGGCAATAAAGGGAAGAAAAATTCAGGAAAGGTCGTAAATGAAATAGCAAAACATTAAAGGGCAAAAAAAAAACGCAATTAGAATTAGTATATCTTGCGAATTGATACATAGAAAAAATACTGAACCAATAACTGGTGTTTAAAGATATGTCTATCGTTCATGAATCAGGGAATTTATAGATACCGGATGAACCTAAGGAGCAGTGAAAGTGAGGACTGGAATGCTGGAATACACGGGAATGCATGGAAAGGACAGGTAATAAAGAATCTAATGGTGTATGACAAGGGGTATCAACGTCTCCCAATTGGGTTGCTATTCTCAAGAACCTTTGCTCTTACCACCATTATCATTTTCCCCAAAATACAGCGTATATCATAATTCTAAACTACATCTATTATGACTCCTATACTTTATCTATGTACCGATACGCAAATGAAGTGCATTAACATTAATAACGGAGTAGTTTTAAATGATACAAAGCTACGGTATTTAGAGTATAATCCTTATCATTGTCACTGGCGCCAAATCCCTTTGCGTGCCACATTTCGCATGCTTGTCAAGGCTTGCCAACCCCACCTGCTCTGTGACGAGGGGTTTATTTTTGCCTATGATGTTATAGGTGGTGCAGTAAGGATGGATGGTTCTCTGGGCTTAGAGCCTATTGATGGCCAGGGTCATGAAAGCCTTCGATGTCAAGTTATAACCATCAATTGAAGGGTTAAGGGTCATTAAAGCCTATGATGTCAAGTTATAACCATCAACTGAAGGGTCAAGAGTCATTAAAGCCTTCGATGTCAAGTTATAACCATCAATTGAAGGGTTAAGGGTCATTAAAGCCTATGATGTCAAGTTATAACCATCAACTGAAGGGTCAAGAGTCATTAAACCCTTTTATGTCAAGTTATAACCATCAATTGAAGGGTCAAGGGTCATTAAAGCCTATGATGTCAAGTTATAACCATCAATTGAAGGGTCAAGGGTCATTAGAGCCTGTGATGTCAAATCATAACCATCAATTGAAAAAGAAAAATTATCTTGAATACCTTCAGGTGTTCTATATGATTCTAAGGCAACGTAAACTCTTGCTATGTATATTATATATAAATATTTGGCCACAAACGAACTGTGTTTAAAAAATATATATGACTGACGAACCGATAGAAGTTCAACTATAAAGTGACTATTCGTAAGTGAGAGTTAAAATACTACACTTTAGCCTTCCGAGTGAGGAAATTTTGTGTATTTCAGAGTGACGTTTGATAATGTTGAGACTTTGTAAACAGTTTTACGTCGAATGGGGAAGAAATACGAAAAAATAAATACAGAAGAGAGGCGCAAACTAGAGGGCGCGCACAGACAAACGGATAGAACAAATACAGTAAGATATGCGCAACCATTAGGTGGAAATTAAACACACACACACAAACACACACACACACACACACACACACACACACACACACACACACACTTCATCTGCAAGTGGTTACACCTCGGACGAAAAAAAAAAAAGAAATCACCACCATCGTGGCTGTATCACAATCAGTGAACGAAAATAAAGTCTTGTTGAGTAAGTTTTCGTTCTAAGAGGAGTCCATCATTTCCCTGCTACAGTTGGGAGTGCAGTCTCGAAGATCCAAGAATCCCATGTATGGATGTGTGTGTGTGTGTGTGTGTGTGTGTGTGTGTGTGTGTGTGTGTGTAAGTTCATAACTACGGAGCCAGACAGCATAAGTCTCGGACCAGACGCTTCCGAGACACGTTCGAGACATGAGGCCTCTGCCAGGGGGGCCTTCTGGACTCGCGGAGGACATTGCTCAATGAATCTATCGACGGCGAGGCGACAACAGAGAGACATGGCCCGCCCCTCAGAAGGCCCTAATCTGGACCTTATGCCTTAGGAATATCACTCATCAAGCCCAACAGAGCGGACGTGTCTCCCTCTCTCCAACATTCATTTGTAAATAGAAACTTTCTTATCCAACAACATAGGTATATCAAGAGTATTTATCTTTCAACCTATTTCTTTGTCTATCTGTGTATCTATCTATCGATCTATCTATCATCCTATTTATCTATATGCCAATCTTTCTGGCTCTCTGTTCTATCAGGTGTTCGGAGCTTCTATCGAAATAAACATGAAAGCGTATATTTCTGACTATTCTATTTATCTATCTATCTATCTATCTATCGGCTTTCACGTTAGGGGAGGTTCTAACTCTACATACTAACTAGACAGAGTTGAGTCTGAAGTAGTTCGACTTATCAACTCTCCCAGTCTAACCCCAAAGTTCTTGTCCTACTTGCCCTAAGCCGCAGTGCTGGTTCACTTTCCTCCTTCTGTAGGTATCATTTTAGCCTTTAATCCCAAGAACTGGCAGGCTGTGTGCCCCATGCCATTAGCTAGACCACGTATTGCACGGCACGCTACCGTGTCACATGCTTTCTGTGTGGCCCGTTGGCAACTCAAGGGTGGGCCGTTTTGAAATCTGTTTCTTTCCTTACACCTCTAAGCTTTGGAATCCTGTTCTCCCTTATGTCTTTCCTAACAAATGTGTCCTGCCCCTCTTGAAAGGTTAGTTTCCCAATCCTTTTATCCTTTCCTTCTCATTTCTCCCTTTCATTAGCCCTCTTCACATTTGATTTAGACGCCTGCTTCGCTGTGGACTTCAGCCCTTGAATGGCCAGCCTCCATCTTAGAAAAATCTTATGAGAGAGATGTAGGGATAGAGAAACCACACTTCATAGGAAAGGACGACGAATGGAACACACTGAATAAGGAAACTGAGAATGAGGACAACATGGAGAGATCTGGAAAGTTGTATCACACTAGAGAATGTACAAGAGATGGGAGGGTGGGGAGTCCCATGAATGTATAATCACAAGTAAGGTGATTGCACAAAGTTTGCTGCTTAAAAAGACATGGACTCACACGAGTAGAGAACTCACTCTTTGTACTGTATAAACAGTAATTACTCCTACAGTATGTACTCCTACAACGACAGCTGTATCCCAGCAAGTGGAAGCATCAGTAACAACCAGTTAACAGTACACACACACAAACCCTCAGCTTTGTATCTGCATATAGATTGCCTTTTTAACAATTATCCTCATCCTTTCACGCCTCCTATTTCATTGTCATATGTATTTTCGCGGCACATTTTTGGTTAGTTTGATAAGAATCTCTCTCTCTCTCTCTCTCTCTCTCTCTCTCTCTCTCTCTCTCTCTCTCTCTCTCTCTCTCTCTCGCCTTATCTATCTATCTATATATCTATCTATCTATCTGTCTAACAATATGTATATATATATATATATATATATATATATATATATATATATATATATATATATATATATATAAACTGAATACAGGACTCTCAACAAATTTCCCTTCACCATATTCAAAGTAAGAAGAAAAAAATATTAATGAATATCATCCAGAACCCATAACTTCCCTCCAAAACCTCTCATTATAAATGGAACTTTCTTGAAATGAATTACGATTGAATTCGTAAAGCCGCAAGATGTTCAGCCGGACCATAAAAATTTCAGAAACTAATTTCCTTGATGCACGGAGGAGCCGAAAAATAAGCAGCAATAAAAGAGAAATAAAGAAGAGTCGTGGAATGTTCATGTTGTCTTTGGAAGTGTCGTGAGTGAGTAGTGAATTCCAAGATATCTTTTTTATCAAGAAATCATGAGAGTAAAGCAAGAGCTTCTCTTCTTCTTCTTCTTCTTCTTCTTCTTCTTCTTCTTCTACTTCTTTTCCTGCTTCTGCTTCTTCTTCTTCTGCTTCTTTTTCTTCTTCTTCTTGTTCTTCTTCTTCTTCTTCTTCTTCTTCTTCTCCTTCTCCTTTTTCTTCTACTATTTTTTCTTCTTCTATTCTTCTTCTTCTTCTTCTTCTTCTTCTTCTTCTTCTTTTTGTTCTTCTTCTTTCTCATTTTTGGCCTTAACTTATATTTGGTACCAGAAGTGAAGAGAGAGAGAGTATGTGTGTGTGTGTGTGTGTGTGTGTGTGTGTGTGTGTGTGTGTGTGTGTAAAATCACTAACCCTTGTATGTTACAAATAACTAAAGTGCATCATTTTTTCTTTAGACGGAACAGGAGAAAAAGGCACTAATGATGAACGTATGAGCTGGTATTCTAATTGGTACAATGCCGTGGGGGAACAGGTTATCAGTGTGGTAGTATGAAGGAAGATGACTAGAATTGGTATGAGGGGTATCTTGGAATGGCTTAAGTGGTGGTATGAGGGATAATCACCATTGCTGGTATGTGGGGGTATGCTGGGGCACCATAGCTGTGGTGAGGGTGATGATAACAGTGTTAGTATGTGGTATATATATGCTGGGGATGACCATAGTGCTGGTATGTGGGATGATTACCAGTGGTGGTTTGTTGGGTATGTAGGACGACGTAGTGGAGGTATGAGGGATTATCACCTATGTGGTATGTGGGTATTTTACGACGCCGTTGTGGTGGTATAAGGAAAGCTCGACCATCAGTGGTGCTCTGTGGGTTTTGTTTGAACGTCTTAAGTCTGGTATGTGGGTAGGATGAACAGTGGTAGTAGGTGGGATGTTCTAAGACGTCTTAGGGATGGTATGAGGGATTATTACCAGTGGTTGGGATGTGGAGTATGTTGGGACGTCTTAAGGGTAACATAGAGGTAGGTACCAGGAGAGTTATGTGGATAAAAGGAATGGTAGTATGAATGGTATTTTATGGGAAGTGCCTTAGATAGATTCTTGGGAGATGCCTATATTCATATCTAGGATGGTACTTAGGGTGTCGAAGGAGGTACCTTGGAAGGCTTCTAGAAAGAGACCAGAGAGGTATTTAGAGTGGTGTCCAAGGAAGTACCAAAAGTGGTAACTAAGGAGGTATCTAGGAAGGCTCCTAGAGAGATACCTTAGATGGTTTATAGGGAAGGTACCTTTCGCGACGTCTAAGGAGGTACCTACGGTCATACCTAGGTATCTAAGGATATGAGGAAACGTGTGTCTGATAGAGGGAAGGGATGGTATCAGGGAGTGGTAGATAGGGGGAAGCATGAAGACGTAGTAGGTGGAAATGTATCAGGTGATAGGTGGAAGAGATATGAGGGAGTGATAGATTGGGAAGTATTAGGGGGTAGTAGGAGGAGGAGATATGAAAGGGTGGTGGATGAGTGGGGAAGTATCAGGGAGTGGTAGGTAGGAAGGTATCAGGGGGGGTGGTAAGAAGAGGACGTATCAAGCAATGGTAGGTGGAGGAAGCATCAGGGGATGGCAGATAGTGGTAGGTCAGGAAGTATAAGGGAGTGGTAGGTGGGGAGGTATCAGGGAGGGATAGGTGGAGGAGTTATAAAGAAGTAGTGGGTGGAAGACGTAGGTGGGGATGTGCCAAGGGTATTACGTCAGGAAAGTATCAGGAAGTGAGTAGGTGGGAGAGTATCAAAGAGTGAGTAGGTGGGAGAGTATCAGGGGGTGGTCGGTAGAGGGCTATCAGGGATTAGTAGGTGGGGGGAAGTATCAAAAAGTGGTGGTATGAGGAGGGGAAAATATGAGGGTATATGGGTAATAGGGGATAAGTATCAGGGAGTGGTAAATGGCGGAGGTTTAAGACAGTTGTTGGTGAAGTGGGGGCCTGGTTAGCATTACCAGAGGTTTAGGTGGAGGAGGAGATAATAGGAGGTTGGTGAGTGCATGAATTATCAGGGAATGTAAGCATGTTCCTCAAGATGGTTGGCGGTAATATGCAGCTACTACAGTATTAAGTAATTCCACTCAAGGTACATACTAAAGGTGGAATGACGTAAGGACTTGCCTCGGAGTACTCTCTAGACGAGGAGTGGTGTTAGGAAGGAACAACACGTATACACACACACACACACACACACACACACACACACACACACACACACACACACACACACACCATACTCATGAAGATTATTGAATCGTAGATCGGAAAAATATATCTCACTGAGCTCAAAAGCGATGAACATGAGGAAGAGCATTGAGAAAGAGGCTTATGAGAAAGATAACAAATGGATATATCTTGTAAGGAACACTTTATGCCATGGTAACATCTGTCTGTATCGTTACATAATGATCATTCTTCCCTTTAACTTGAACATAACATTCATATGAACAGGTGGATTTCAAGAGGACTCCATGCCATCACGACACACCACCACCACCACGAAACCCGGGATGACCCAAGGGAGAGGCACAGAAAACTGGAGGTTTCCTGTTCGAAGGAGAAGCAGGCGGTGGGGTGGCCGAGGCCGAGCGAGCCATCTCACTGTAATTCCCCTCCCTTGACTGGGGGGAAGGGAGGGGAGGGGAGGGGAGGGGAGGGAGGGACCGCGAGCGTATTATCAATTCATCACGGACAGGTGGAGGTGTGGCGCGTACGTGAGCCCCAGGCTGGCTCCTCCGTTATGCCTGGGTCACTGACTGAGACACACGACATGTCATACAGGCTCACCAGAACACAAGGTTTACGTCGGAGCTTAAGGACCTCACACACACACACACACACACACACACACACACACACACACACACACACAGTCACTTTCATCCATCGTTTTGTTTACATCCTGGTCCCGAGATGGGCCCAAGATGGGTCTTGGACGAGTGGGAGATTTATGGCTAAGGATCAGTCGCAAACGTGGCTACAGATTGTTCCCTGCTTCTTAGATACCACACAGACACACACACACACACACGTATCGCCAGGCAGGCACACACACGCACACACACACGAATATCAACAAACGTTGGTGGCGAGGGCGGAGTGGCTGAAGGAGCCGCCTTGACTCACGCTGAGGCCGCTACTTACATCAAGCAACAGCAGGTCTACGACTTGCGTCTCCAACAGCTCCGCGCGCCATGGGGTAGACTCCTTCTCAAACGCTACGTATTCCAAAGGTTAAACAACGCACTGGGGGCCTAAGATCGCTTACTAACTCACAGCCATTGGCAAAGAGTAAACTAAAGGCACTGCAAGCCTGGCCAAGCCCGCGGCACCAGTCGCTACTGTGCCTCCTGACTTGGGCAGCGCGGATACAGCGTCGCAGATCTTTAGGCTTGTTCCATTTCGTTTCGTGCAGATCTAAACGTCCGTACTTTTCACTCGCGGACGCGCGTCTGTAGAATCTTCGTCGATACTGTAGATCATGTGTGACCCACGGGGACGATTCATGTCAACATTTACCGGCTGTGGTGCATTTTCGTCTCGGAGGAGCGACTTTCACTCCAGAACCGAACGAAAACGACGGCAATTTCCCTCGAATTCCCGCCAAATTCCCCGACACCCCCAGCGAGCGCATGCAGGCAGATTGACCAATCAGCGAAAGTCAGACAACCAAAGAGCCAATGAGAGACGGCCTTGTAAGCGGCTTGGAGCGCCCCGTGTAGATCAATACATTGGGGGGCGCGCGCAGGCTACTACCCGCCACCGCGCCAACGATTTGATTAACATTGATTATTCGGGAATAATCATAAGCTAGACTACGGAATATCAGTCGAATGAAAGAGTGATTAAAAGAGATCAGTAGCGACAAGATGAACGGAGGCATTCGATCGCGCTCCTTGGCAAGGGAATGCACCAAGGATGTTGAAGAAAACAAAAGGTTTAAGTGTAACCCGGGAGACAGTATTCCACTCGCCACGACCAAATTTTTTCACCCTATCGACAAAACCAGGAGACATACGCCGCCAATTACTCATCCTGACGCAGACCAGCCTCGTACAATTAAGGGGGAGGACCACATCAACCCTTTTCTGTCGGAAATGGGGTCACTTTGATCAATGAAACCGTCAATGTGGAACACTTGGCCGACGTCAGGGAGGATGGACAGACACCAGGCTGGGAAATGTGCCGTCACGCCCGACACCGGTACCAGCACACGCCCCCCAACCCCCCCTTTCCTAGTCCCCCCTTTGTACCCGACCAGCGGGAGTCGTATCCGACCAGAGAAGGTCCGTGCACCCAACCAGCGGGAGTTGTATCCGACCAGAGAAGGTCCGTGCACCCAACCAGCGGGAGTTGTATCCGACCAGAGGAGGTCCGTGTATCCGACCAGCGGAAGTCGTATCCGACCAGAGAAGGTCCATATCCGATCAGCGGGAGTCGTATCCGACCAGAGAAGGTCCGTGTATCCGACCAGCGGGAGTCGTATCCGACCAGAGAAGGTCCATATCCGACCAGCGGGAACCATCCCCGAAGCAGCTCGTAACAGACCAGCGTCATGTACATCGAACCAGCTGAACCTGCATCTGAAGCTTCGACCTTTGAACTCAAACCAGCAAAGCCTTTGGTCGACCCAGAGAGAATGAATGGAACCCATAGTCGGCCCGTAGGGCGAGTATACGAACCGTGGGATCTGCCTGTGTCACATGGGATCCCAAACTCCCAGGACTCATTATCCAACCTGTGGGTTCAGAAATCGTGATCATCTTTAAGTGGCTTAGAAGAGCCGTACCCAGACCACTGATTCAGGGTCCACTTGCACCCGAACCGGAGTCGAGGAACTCTAAATGACTCAAGGGAAGAGTTTTATCCGGACCTCGAACGTTTCTTTTATCATCTCTCGAACTAACAGTAATTACTGTCACTAGTGAGGACCGCGATAAAAATGTACCGAGACCCTATTGCTTCAAGAAGATTACGAACCCTGGGTTATACAAAAGTGTAAATGCATAACACCACGATTGAGCAACAAATGACGCACTTACGAACTTTATATACGTGGACATGGCAATGCTCTCATCTGCTAATGCACTGGCAAATATGCATACATGCATGCATAATCACAGACGTATACAGATACGTAAATATGTATGCATGAACACATATACTGGTTTTGTATTCCTTTTATGTTCTAAGGGAAGATGCACATGAATGTTGCACAGTCAGAAGTAGTGTACACACCTTGTCGTCCTATACATATATGCAAAGCAAGTCTTGCGCTTCTGTACAGAAGAAAATATATATATATATATATATATATATATATATATATATATATATATATATATATATATATATATATATATATGTATATATATTGTGTATGTGTGTGTACATGTGTGTCTGTATATATATATATATATATATATATATATATATATATATATATATATATATATACCCAATGTAAAATAAAATCGTATGGAACAGGGAACAAGTTATATTTATAGATGCAGTGACTGTCTCACCCACAGAAAGCAACATTTAGTTTTAAATGGCGAAGCCTCATACTGGCTGTACGTGACAGAGTGGTGTACCACAGGTGTTGTTCCTTGATCCCTTATTCTTTCCATACAATACATGAATGATATAGAACTCGGTCTTGTTTCGAAGATCTCCGAATCTGCGGATGATACACAAACCCGGAGGCAGAGCTGCATATGGGCAAGGATTTGAAATGATGCAAATAGTCCCGACATATGAACTATGAAATTTAACACTGAAGAGTTTGAATTGATGTACCTTGGAGATGGAAATACGAAACACGACTATTAAATGTTTAGAAACCCACTGACTAAAGTTGATGACTTAAAATTTATTGGGTTTGTTATTTGTAAACTCTGAAGTATACTAGATGATATTCAGCAGTTATCGAAAAAGAGGGAACCGAATTATAAGTATCATAGCCAAGATCATCAATTACATAACATAAAAAACAAATCTGACGTTTTTAATGCTCTTTTTAAGACTAAGAATCTGCAGAATATGCAGACCACTTTAGGTCCCCGAAAGTACAAGAAAAACGAATACGTTAAAACAAGTTCAAAGACGTGCAACAAAACTGATTCAGTATTGAACAAGAAAGTTACCGAATGAAGCGAGACAAAAAAGATTAAACCTATCTATCTATCTATCTATCTATCTATCTATCTATCTATTTATCTATCTATCTATCTATATATATATATATGTGTGTGTGTGTGTGTGTGTGTGTGTGTGTGTGTGTGTGTGCGAGATCACTGCTGTTTCTGTATTACAGGGAGAAAATTTTGATATACATATGTACATACAGTAGAAATAATATCTTCCTAGGTGAGTTCGATAGATTCTGAAATGATCAATACGATCTATACCGTCTCGGTAGGATTGGTGAGGGTAAATGTGAGAAAAAAAGAATTCTTAAGAATTATGTTAGCACCAATTTAGAGTTACTACCATCGAAATATGAAATCAATGTAACATTTATTACGGCAAGTAACAGGAAATATCGCTAACAATCGACAAATTACAATATCTTGAAATCAGGGGTTATAATAAGAGGCCAGACGAATGGGCATTTACCAAAATCCTTCGTCCGTGGAATCATATTGTTTCACACAAAAAGTGGCAAGATAACTTTTCACGTTGTTATACCCATTTATCGACCAGCCCAGAGTTGTGTGTGTGTGTGTGTGTGTGTGTGTGTGTGTGTGTGTTATCACATTCTTCGAGGAAACATATTTGGAATGTAGGAACAAAGCAAATCGTGAGTGTACCCCAGAGAGAGACAAATAAGGCCCGTCAACAGGGAGTATGTCTGGCGGCGCCGAGCCATCACTGCGACAGCGTGTGTGTCGCTTTTCCTAGAGCTGGTGATGAACAGACTCGCTAAATGACGACGATACCGTGGGGGGGGAGAGAGAGAGAGAGAGAGAGAGAGATGTGATGAAAACACTCGCTAGGCGGAGGCGATGGCAAGGGTAGTGATAAATACACTCAACAGATGGCAGGTGATGAGAGCGTTAGTGATGAAACTTCTCACTAGATGGCAGCGAGAGCGGAGGGGATGATTATATCCAGTCGATGAAATTTGATGCTGGGGTGATAATGATGCCGTAGTTCGATAATCTGATTATTTTTTTTCCAAGAGCACAGCAGATTATTACATACAATCACTCTTATTCAATTATCTATTATCTTTTTTCTTCCTGGACGCAGGAAACGCGAGTGCGGGCCACATGCGGCCCGCGGGCCGCATTATGTACAACGCTGATTCTGGGAATCGTACATCTACTATACTTAAGTTAACATCTACTTTTACTTTTCTTTTACCCCAAGTAACTTATTCTGAATTGAACCTTCTACACTAAATACCATTTTTTTTTTTTTTTTATGTTTTCCTTTATATATCTCTTTGTGAAGCCCGTGATGTGGTCGAAATACAAACATTATAATATAAACTTTTATCTTTTACGGTGACCTATATCATGGTAGAGTTTGATACATAATCTAAAAACTACTATTTATTTAGTTATGTAAGACAAATAGCCAATATAGTAAAATAAATAAAAGCCTTCATTTAAACCTAACATAAAAGAAAGGCTAATTTATGCAGAAGCCCGGACCAAAATATATACATATTCAGTTTATCAAACATATTAATATTTCTAATTTGGATTTGGTGTAGTTATTTTCTCTAAGTGCACTATGAAAATTATATCAATTCTGAGAACATTATATTATCTTTCAAATCATCGATGAAATAATATGAAATTGATTCATTGAACAAGAAAATGTAGATAGCAGTAAAGGCGCATGTTATATGAAGTATTCAGAAAGTGAGAACACTTAGCGAAAAAGTTTTCCTAAAATATGAACAAAAAGAAAAACATTCATGTCACTGATAGATATGGCCACATTTAAGAGGAAGGCGTCGCACTGGGTGTAAAGGATGCTTATAAATAGCGAATAGAAGCTAAATATTATCAGCCAGCAATAGACGTCAAAATATATCACGATCATTGAACACGCTTTTCAACAATAGATGAAAAATACCTTTCCAAAAAATCACTCCGTCATAATATCGTTCTTGAAATAAGTCTTCATGATATAGTGTTTTACTGAAAGAATTTTTGTGTAATATTTATGTGTCAAACATCAATTTCTATTTACCTATTGGGGAGGGGGGGAAAAAAGCAATTAGAGAATTGATAATGTAAACTCTTTGACGTACAGCAGCAAGGAGTTAGATTGCCAGCAACGAGAGAAGACACAGTGATGAACTCCACACACACACACACACACACACACACACACACACACACACACACACACACACACACACACACATACACACCACCATGTCTAGCGTCACTTCAGAAGGAATCATGAGTCCCTTTTGATTCGCTGATTCGCACGCTAGCGAGCAGACGTCTCTGTTCTACCCGCTGAGCGTCCGGGCTCTTACCTAATTACCAGAGAAGAGTGAGAGAGAGAGAGAGAGAGAGAGAGAGAGAGAGAGAGAGAGAGAGAGAGAGAGAGAGAGTATAATGCAGCGTGAGGAAGCTGTTTCCCCGTCTTTTATTCAGTGTGAAGAGTGATGATTGACTTGGCAAGTTACAAAATCATATGAGGAATGAATAAAAAAAAGAAAAAAAAAAAAAAAAATATATATATATATATATATATATATATATATATATATATATATATATATATATATATATATATATACTCATCCCAAACTTATGAAAATCATTTCGTCTATTGTCTCTCATATGCCAGTATGTTGTCTGGTATGCTGTGTGGGTCGTATGCTGTATGCTGTGTGGGTCGTATGCTGTAGGCAGCATACACTGAGATCTAACACCAGATGTTTATAAACCAAGGCTCTCGCTGCTATGCGGTATGTGTCGTGGCAGTGAGGGTATTCATGGACGCCATTACTACCCTAGTGTATGGGGATAACGACGTACACTGCGGGATCTCACGAGTCTCGGCTGCTGGTGGCTTGGCATCATATTGACCCAGGCTTGTTGAAGAGGCTGTAAGTGTGGCTTTGTTTATTTTGTTATTGTTTCCCTCGCTTTGTACAACTGTTATGGGTCCCGGTACTGTAGTTGTTAGTAGTGTTATTACTATTGTTATAGATGTTGTTAATGCGAGTGGTGAGGTTAATGGTTATACAAATATTATTCATGTTATTATCATTATCGCCGTGGTGATGTAATTTTTTTATGTACTATGGGAGTGTGTGTGTGTGTGTGTGTGTGTGTGTGTGTGTGTGTGTTTACCTACTTCATACTCTTTGATGGGAGTTTCAGGGGGAAGGGGTCTTACATTCGTGGAGCCCCCATCTCTAAATTATTCTCCGTTATTATCCAACTACTTTTTTTTCAACTTCTGTAAGGTGTCTTTCCCTCAGAATTTCATCACTCAAATTAATCCATTCATCCACCACTCTTATGCTACGAAACTACTTTTTTACATCATTTCCTGGCTAATTTCTTGTTTACTTTCGTGGTATGGTTGTTCTGTCTTCACATTGTCCTAAGAACAGCTTGCTTATAACGTCATGAAACCAAATTGAAAAGTTAAAGTTTGTAATCAAATCACCCTCAGTTTTCTCTCTTCCATGGTGGACAAATTTAAGCTTCTAATCTCTCGCTGTAATTCAGCGCTTCTTAAATCTGATAACATCTCTGTCGTCCTCTGTTGGACGTTTTCTATTAGTTCTTTCTGCTTGTTTGAGAATGGCGACCAAGATTTGAGATGTATATTCTAGTTCTGGACCTATAAGAGAAGTGACCAGCTTACTGAATACTTCTACATCTATACGTCTCATTTGGTGTTTTCCTGAGAATGGGTTTTGACGTCAGGTTAAGTATAATCTAGACTCCTACTTTCCCAACAAATTATTTTCAGTTAGTATTCGTATTGAGGCTTTCTTACACTGTGATCCATCCTCGTTACTCTGTATATACACGGGTTAAACTTCATCAATCTTATATCAAACTTAACGTTTGGAGTTTGTCTATGTCCCCTTGCAAGTTGATGCTTTCTCCTTCCCTCATAACTTTGGCATCATCAGCGAACATATTCGGGCAAGAGTCCAAATCGGTCTAGCAAGTCAACAAAGTCCCCAACCCATTTCGAAAGGACTTCGCTACTATGCAAGTAAATTACCTAATTGTAATGTACGGAAAGGGACTTCTACACTGGTTAAGCCTCATCATTTCAGCTTTCTCTAATATCATACAAGTTCGAAAACTGATCAATTATTCTGTCCACATTCGCTATACTATTAAAACGTTTATTCTATTCATCCAATACGTTACTCTAACAGTACTGAATTACTTCATTATATCCTTCCTAACAACTGCCCTCGTAAATCTCATATCATGGGCTCTGGTTAGTCTACCTCTTCATTTTCTGAACTGTTCACAAGCCTCGTATTCGAAATGATTTAGAAATTTAAAGCTCGTGATCAGGTCACCCCTCTCTCTTCTCTCTGCATCTTTTATACTCGTATTTTATGTTTCCCTGAGTGTTGTCACCAAACCTTGAGAACCCTATTATACTTTTGGCCTAATGTAGTCTCCCTCCACACACAGATTCCTGCAGTTTATCTCCTCCTAGATGTGCAACGCTCATGTACTATGAAATACAGTTGAGGTGGTAAATGTAATGCCATTCGGTGAGACTAGATAACAACTTTCATGGGAGACCCAGTGGGAACGAATCAATTGTAAACAAGTGGGAAGAAAAGGTAGAGTACACACATTCATTTGTTTTTTCACATGTAAACAATAAGGAATATCTCTAAGGCCAACATGAGGATGCAAGAAACACTGTTTCTCTCCTATGCAAGTGACTCAAGGCTGTAACCGACATGTTCACCCACTCCCCTGTCTCATAGGTGTCTTGACTCTATTCACCAATGATTCCATCCCTCGTTTACAAACAGCAGTCGCTAATGAACTAGCTAAATCTAATTAGCAACATGGAATACGAGACATGACTGACGTGTTAATGAATTTTGATTGTCAAGAAAGATGGAACTTAGGGGTTTAGTGTTGACGTTTATAGACACTGTGGCATTATAGGACCTGAGAACCATGACTGATGCTATTCTTAGGTGATCCCCTTAAGGTTCTTGGGACAGTATTAAGGGGTAAGATACTTCAATGAGTTTGACAAGTCGAGTCAAAGTAGGGAGTAAGAAAGTAACTTCTCAGTTTCTAATCATAAACAGAAATACAAAGAAATGCAAACGGGAATGTATCACTGGTTTCGTTCGAGGCTGCTTGTCATGGAAGAAATTAGAAGATATATATATATACATATATATATATATATATATATATATATATATATATATATATATATATATATATATATATATATATATGTATATATATATATATATATGTATATATATATATATATATATATATATATATATATATATATATATATATATATATATATATATATATATATATATACACTTCGAGTGTGTCTGTGTGTGTCGAAAGAACAGGCAAGCATTCCAGAAATCATGCCACCACTTCACACAATGAATCGTTTCTTTGCATGTCCTCAAAGGAACACTTTGGCGTGTCATTTAGACAAGTGAATGACGATGTCTAGTTCGAAAAAAAAAAGAAATATATAAGAAACACTGATAGGTTTTCAGGTAAGTAATGTCGTCTGGTTGGAAAATCAAACTGAAGAAATGTGGCCTTTCTTTATACAGAATTTACGCACCAAAGTTGAAGTATCAGAAAAAAAAAAAAAAACCACACGAGGTCGACAGAAGAGAGAAAATATGTAAACACAAAGTTGTCGTGAATTTTTTCCAACAGAATCTAAAGCTGACCAGATAAACAGTTTTATAGTTCGAGTTGAACTTTAAATGACATTTACTTCCAACCTTTGCCAACATTGTTGGTTCTCTCGTGGGCTTACCGAAAGATAAAATACCTTTTACATGGACTGATGGAGGGTATCGAACTCTTAAGAAGCATTAGGATGGGCTTATAACTACACCTGCTTTATAGTTACTTAAAAGCTATCAAAGGATTTCATAACAGGTACATGAGGTTCGAATACTTTCAATCGCAACTTCACTTCAACTCAGACAAACCCATTTTCAACACACCCTCCACACAATTGGGCTTCGACCTGACCCTTACATCTCAGGTCAAAGACTAGGGTCAAGGTGCTGATTGCAAGAAAGACAAAAAAAGAAGGAAAATGAAAGAAGGCACTGAGCAAAAACAATACATTTCTCTTTCCTAAGGAGGAAGTCATCATAATAGCGAATATTACGCCTTTTGATCCTTTGATTATGCGACTGTGCAAAAAAATGAGTCCATTTCAAGGAATCTTGTATTCAACACCTTCATAAGACTCACACAAGCTGCCCAGATTATACAACACTGATGAAGCATCAGTATGAAAGAGTAGCTTGCGAATTAGGGTAAACTAATTCAGGGAATTTGATTCACCTGTACCTATTACCTTTGTTATTTAGAATAAATCAATTACAAAGAATGAATCCTCCAAATATCAACTGGTAGTACTTAATGCCTGTGTTATCTAGAATAAATTGACTACAATATAAATCTTTCAGAGCAACGAATTTACCAGCTGGCATTACTTAATGCGTCTGCAGTCCGACTGAACTGACTTACAAAGGAGTAATTCCCATATAACAAATTACATAAAAAGTACTACTGTACCTACTGATTTTTTTTCGACGATGTTCTTAAACCACTGCAAAATACACTATGAGGTGTTACCGGGCTCCACCTGCAAGGGGTGGTGGGTATATACCATTGGAAGTACAGTCTCGTCAAAGAATCTTTCACTCCAAAAGGAGTCTACATTTTCCTACGACTGGAAATAGCGCAACCTTGAGCTACAGGAGATCATAGACAGGTCCTGGGTAACACCAAGACTCTTCCAGAGAAATGAGTCCTGGGATGATTATGAATCGGTGAAAAAAAAACGATCACGGAGACTCGCATAGCATGGTAAACTAAATTGAATACAAAAGTCCATGAATTTGTAAAAAAGTGTACAGAGGTAACGACCGCATTTTCTTTAAGAATAAGTTGTCGAAAAGCCCTGAAACCATCATTACCCACTGTGAAAATGAGTCTGTGTAATAGACGGAGTGATCTCTGTCGACACCTTTGGCGAAGCAAGACTTGTTACTCTGAAATTCTCTTTTGTACAGAGATGTACAGAAATACCAGAAGATCTACTGATAAAGAAACTTTCAAGACAAATTGCTCCGAAAGCTTAGAGTATTGAGAAAGGTACAGACTTTGGCAGTGAGGCTCAAGAGAAACGCTATTACGATATCATGAAGACAACTGTATTTAATACCTTGCTAAGAACACATTTGTAAGTAGACGAGAACCATTGTCTGTTCACAAAGGCTGTTCACTTGTTCTTTTCATTTGTGAGCTGACGATTAGCTTTGAACAAATGAGAGATGCAGCGAGTACTCTTACTCAAACCTTAGGCAGAAGGAGGCCTGTATAAAACTACACCATCGATCTATTCAACTGCATTTGTTCTAAATGTAAATGTCTCTGCAGCCTTTTCGTTCGAATGTGAATATTTGCATAGCATTTCACTCCTCATTCAGCACCGTGGTACACTTTGTAAGCTCCGTCACCGTAAACAGAATACGTTGTGATGATAACAAAGACCATCGTGTTCTCTGAGAACAGACCACGACTAAACCAAATTAAACCAGTGATTACAAAAAACAAAAAAACATCAGGGTTGGTTTCAAACCCCCAAAAGAAGACAATGGAGCTTGGCACTTTGTAAGTAACGGAGTAACGCAGGGTTTGTTGTGGATGTCATTTCTTTCGTTCTCTGGTGCATTGCGGAATACCATAGGACATAGGCGTGAGATTAAAGGGGAGACGCGAGACTGCACCCACAGAGGGGTGATAATGGAGACGATCCAGCAGACGCAGTCTACACAGACACAGTCTAAACAGACACAGTCTACACAGACATAGTCTCCACAAACACAGTCTACACAGACACAGTCTACATAGACACAGTCTACATAGACACAGTCTACACAGACACAGTCTACACAGACACAGTCTACACAGACATAGTCTCCACAGACACAGTCTAGAACACTTAGAATGATCTTAAGCTAAAGAGTTGTAGACAATCTCACAGACTACGAGAAGAAGAAGAAGAAGAAGAGGAGAGATATCTCGTTGTTTTAGATATGAGCTACTTTTCTACTACTCCTACCCAACCCCCGTCTCTGAATGAACACGACGAATTCTGGGACATTCTGAGGCACTTCTCACCATGGGGGCAGTAATGAGACGAAATATCTACACAACAGCAACGAATTCGTAAAAGTAATCAACCTTCACAAACTATCAAGGCTGATCAATATGACTGAAAAGTGTGAGTTGTAAAGAATGTACTACGTAGGCAATGTACGTGGAAGAAAACATGATCGTCTACCAAAAACAGAAAATTTCTTAGTAGCACAGTATTCATTGTCGATTCTTGGCAAAGAAAAGCCTTTTCAGAAAAAAAAAAAAGTTGTTGACGATGGATGGATCAGATATGAATTTTTCATATATGTAATTTTTCTAAATCAGAAGATCGAGTTTAAGTTCTAACTTAGTGTTTAATTGAATCAATCTATATGGAAATCAATGTATTTTTCATTTAACTGAGCAAATCCTAAAGAAATGATTACCACTCTCGGACGGTACGTGATTGGATGGACTGACACATCTGTTGACAAATGTTCAAGGATTACAAACAGGAAACACTAGAGCTTGAAGGAGCATAATCAGATTAACAAAAAAACTTAAAAAAAAAAAAAAGAAATAGATAGCTGATGATAGCGGTATCATACGACACATTTGTTTACCATAATGTCACTTTTGGCATCCATCCTCACCAGACTACTGTCTGCCATCCTTCTACTCGTATGATCTTTTTTCCTTTCCTTTCTAAGCCTCACGAAGCATCACGAAACATCCCTCGATTCTCCCCTTTCCTCTACACCAGAATGTATCCTCAGTCTGTCTCTCACGCGTAGCTAAACCTCGGGTCTTCTCTCCCCATAGACATCATCCAACCCTCAGACCACCTATAGATATCAAGTTATACTTTATGGATTCAGCACCTTTTTCCTGGAACCTCTAACTCTCCGTGTGTCTTATTGAACGCCCCTAAAGCACCTTCATTCTTGGAATCACTGAGAGCTTCCAGTTACCTTTCCCATACCCAGCGAAAAATGACTTGGCAACCCTGGAGGCTTGAACTATGGAAGCTACAGTTGCATATCTGCATATGCATGAGAAAAGTAATCTCATAAACATGCATATCTGCATTATCCCTTCACCCTGCAGTTTATGCAGTTATTCGTAATGATCCACCTGTTTCAGCATATAGCTATATGTAGTTCATTATGCATGCATGATTCTTCGTATATGTGTTTTTTGTTGAAGCTTATCCCAAGACCCTTCACGACCACGATGCATTTACCATAAAGAAGACACAGAACACTTACTACGCAATCACCCTTCTCTTTCTGCACAGAAACGCACGCGAAACACCGCAATGATTTACGACCTGTGAACTAGACCAGTGGACGTGGCCAGCTTCCTGAGTGCTGCAGGAGGCTCATCAGGAAAGAAGGACCACCTGGGCAGAAAGGAAAGAGACTATATATGTGTGTGTGTGTGTGTGTGTGTGTTATAAGACTCCATCTTCCTGTGGTTACACAGCGAGGGAAAAGTCCCCTTGAAGTAACACAGCCTTGGAGCCGCAGAAGCTCCTGGGAAACGAGATACTGAATAACACTAAGAGAGAGTACTCACCTCAGTGGCGACGGCTAGGTGTCTCTCCAGCTGCATTCTCTCCTTGGTGACGGTACGGATGATCTGTTCCAGCTCCAGTGTGCTCTGGGCTCGCGTAATCTGAGGTCACAGAGGAAGAGGTCATGAAATACGTAAATTTGATACCCTGTCTCCACATACACAGAGATTCCACCCGTATATTAACTTCCGTAATCCACCAACACTCAATACTTTACTCAGTTTCTGGTGTTAGACGCAATCAGTACCTTCACAAACACTTATCTCTACCGTACAGATTCTGTCACATACCCACAATCCCTCCACACAATCATGTCCAGCATACAGACTTTCAAGCACCACACACATTCACTCCCATCTATAATCATCCATCTACATCTCCCTTACGAAAATCACTTCCCCTCTGGCCTACAATACTTCTAGCCACATCCCATGTACTTCACTCCTACCCCAAACACATAACTAAAGTCCCCAGGCTCGAAGCGTGTGTGATTACATCTGGTCTCCGATATGGTTTCAAACGCATGGCTTGTGTTCTTCAAGATATCATGAGGGTCTGGTTACGTTTATGCATTCCTGTCTGTATGTGTTCTCCTGCAGTTGCACCTGTGATTAAAGAACTGATGGCAAACGAGGCTAACGAAAACGTTTCAGAATTTTGTTCCGATCGCACACAGTTCACTACCAGCCTAAGTGAAACATGGACTACCACACTCGTAAAAGCGTTTTCACAATAGCCTTGATGTATGAGCATCAGCTTCTTTTATAGTTCGTCCTAAGTCTGATGGACTCGTAGAGAACTATTCTGCTGGGGGAGCTGAAGAAAACGAGTGGGTAAAAGGGTTATGGGTAACTACGAGATGTATTTTAGTTAGCTTCAATGCTGTACCGCTATGATCCATGTTAGATATGCTTATATCTAATCAGTTAGTGTTTTAGAATATGATTATTATCATCTTTACTTTGCCTAATGGATCGTATCATAGAAAACTAAGTGAATATAACGCTTCACACTGCTATTACTGAACTGAATTAGTGTAATGAACTGTTATGTACTGATATGTGCATGGTTTTTCAAAATTCCCATCTAACTATGTAGGACTCACTAAGTTGAAGATGATTAGGTCTTTGATCTGTTTCCTTATTATCTATAAGCCGAGAGATGTGATTTGATATGAGAGACTCGCAACTAATGAATCGGTACGAGTATATAGATTAACCTTCTCCAGATGTTTCAGAGATGTCTCATTATGCAAGATTTCCCTAGCTGGAAGCCAGGTATAGTGAGTTTATGTGGTCATAGAATCATTCCCTAACTCCCAAAGAAGAAAGTCTTAATGACTTTTCGGTTGGTGAAAAATGCGTGACGTTGATGGCATAAACGACCCTTGGTATTTGATCATTCTAAAAGCCCAAACAGATGACCAACCAACCAACACGGAGCGTGAGTCTTTTCAGCCTCATATGAGCGACTTACACTGCTGTTTAAATGCTTTTTTACCCCTCACTATTCTCTCTCTCTCTCTCTCCTCAGGTGAGGATGATGAAGTCACCCACCAACCCTTCGTAATAAAGTATTATTTGGATTTCTACGATGCTTTAAGTGATTACCTGGGTGAAATTTTGGTTCCAATGAGAGTATGTCCCTTGGAACGTAATAAAACATATTGATAAGATAATTTGTTTCACTCACGTGAACATGCTTAGTGTATTTCTGAAAATCATTTAGTTGAGAAAGTTGCAAACATAAAACAGACTAATCTACCATGCAAAATAAAGATACAATTTTTTCATTATAATATTTTAGTTACATCTTTAGTTACAAAATTCTGATACAAAATCGACTCCAATATCCATATCTTCAAGCAGAATGTTATATGCATTAAATATCTCAAATGACGATCAGTAATTATCAGCAATGTGATTGCAATGTCCTTATATAATTATTCCTTCAGAGTTCTCACAATGACACATGCAAGAATTCAATTCCATTAACACTGCAGGTACTGAATTATTCCATCAATACTTGTATAATTACGTCTATCATTCAGAATAAACTCCGACCATTATTGACTCATAGCTCAAATAGAACTCACAGTATGGTCACCTAAGTCACAGGAAGAGGTCAAAATATGAGACCCTCAGCCCCAGGAAGAGGTCAAAATATAAGAGCCTCACCCAAAGGAAGAGGTCAAAATACAGTAACCTAAGAAATGGGTGTGATTGCATAAGTCTTACCTCGCCATTCTTCCCTGTGAGCTTTCTAACCAGCTCACGCATCCGCACTTTGAGTCTCTGGATTTCGCTGTCTCTATCCAGCAGCTGTTTCTCGTAGAGCGCTTCCTTCTCCCGCTGACGAGCCAGCAGCTGGTTCCGGCGCTCGGTCGAAGGCGATTCTTTGGTTTTCTGAAAGAATATGAGATGTTAGGCAGGTTGGTGCCACGATCGTGTCGATGGATGTTAGTTCAACATCAGACTGATGTATGGGATGTTAGGTCACTGTGTTACTCGTTAGGGATGTTGGCATAGCTAATGTGTAGTACTAGTTAAAGATGTTACCTTGGTCTGTGAGACTCGTGTGTGAGATGTTAGGACAGGATCATACTCCCTAAGGATGTTGTAATGGTCTGTAACGCCCTTGTGTGGGATGTTAGGTCTGTGTGATACCCTTTAAAGATGTCCCTCGGGTCTGTATGACCCTTGTGTGAGATTTTAGGTCAATGCAACACTACGATTTCCTTTTTCTTTTTTATCAACAGAAAAAGAGAAAGTAATTCAGGTCATGGGATTTACCGTGTCCTTCCATCCGTGTAAATCTAATTCCCTGAAGTAGTTAGTGATAAGAGTGAGACGAGGAAAGAATCCTCATTAACCTCATTGAGATCCTTCTTAAATCCGGAAATAATTAGGGTAATTAAGAGACAATTAAATAATTAAATGTTTCACCTACTTAAGTGTTCATGTTAACCACAAACCTTTGAAAAGAATTTTGCCCACAAGCATCACCTTTCCACTGGATCTTAAAAGGAAGAAAATTGGATTTAGAATAATAGGAGGAGTTCGCGTACCTTTTCCAGATTTTTGACCTTCTCTTCCAGCTTCCTGGTGATGCTGGCCAGCTCCGTGTTCTTTCTCTTGAGCAGCTGGACCTCCCGCTGCCGCTGGCGGTCCTTCTCCCGCACCTCCAGCGGCCGCTCAAGGTCCACCTCCATCCTATTCTTCTGCAAGAAGAAACGAAAATAATAAGCGGTTGACATCCGGGGTGTCTAGGTAAGCGTTGAGGATGGGAAATGTGTGGAAATAATTTGGGTTCTTTCGGAGAAAAGTGTATAGTACTTGGGATCTCTTATATAAGAGGATGATGAGAATGGGAGCAGTGCGTAGATAATTTGGCTTCTGCCAATGAAAGTATAATGGTCTGAGGTTTCACGGTGTAGCTAGGAGGAATGTTATGGTTTTTGTAAGGCTTCCAGAATACATGTGGATGGTACTTTGCAGTTGGCTCGAGTGTGCGAATGGTGGTAGAAATGGGGGATTCCAAACTGAGGCGTGTTTGATGAAGATTTCAGAAGTGAGACATCACTGTATGAGTGACTGGATTCTCTGAGATTTGATAGGAGACTCTAAAGTAAAGCCTGGGTAGTGACTTGTGAGGGACACTGTCAGAAAAAGGGAGTGTAATGATGATATGTGAACTAAAAGTTGAATACTTGATAGAGGACGAAAGGTGGGGAAAATGAGAAAGAAAAGCGTTCCTGCAAAAGATTGAAAGAGTTGGAAAGGGTTTGTTTGTACGCTGTGTGGAGCCTGTGGACACTTTGACGATGCAATGAAGGGTTAATGGATGACTCATGGAATGTAGTGTGATGACTGATGGCTGATCGGGTCTCTGGATAAGGCAGAGCTATGGGTGTATATAAACTGAAAGGGAACGAGATTGGCACTGTAGACAGATTCACACATACGAAAACATCCTGGTAGCCATGAATGTAGATTATCTTGTCCATAAACAAGGGTTTTTCACTACGGTCAAATGAATGAAAGTTAAAATAATCAATGTTTTCTTGCTCATTCCTTTTTATCCACGGGGAAATGAAACACGATAAGCTCCCAAACGCACTTTCGTGTAATGATGACATCATCAGGGCAGATACGAGAAAGAAATGTAACAGTAGGTTGATATACTACGAAAAGACGTAGCTAGGACGCCATTTGGTGAACAAGTGACTACCCGAATGGAGGTCGGGTGAGTTCGAGTCTGGCAACATGCGTATCATAGAATTCTTTATGTAGACAAGAAAGGGAACGGTTTACAAATCTTATTAACAATAAAACCATCTAATTTGTATAGACCTTCACGAATTAATGCTACAATTCTTTGTATATCTAATGACAGAAGATTCAATGATATTTCTCGTGGTACAAGAGTTAAGAGTTAATAACCGAGATGGCATTAGTCCAGTCAATACAATGATCATAAATCTTTAACTTGATTAAAAAAGGCCTTGTCATTCTTGTAATAAGAGAAATCTATGAAAAAAAAAAAGAAATAAGAGACAAACAGGTAAACAGAGTATGAAATAGCGAGACGTTCCCTGAGCGAAATCCTTTGGAAATCCCCAAACTTCGGGTGCGAATCTTGTCATGTCATAAAAGCGGAGGTGCTTGGTGGATCACCACGAAGAACCAGGCGTGTGTTATTGTGGTTGGTATGTGTGTGTGTGTGTGAGTGTATGTACGTGTGGTGACCTCCTAGCGGTGGTGGTGGTGGTGGTGGCAGTAAATGACCATGGCTCATAATGGTGTGGCGACTTACACCACCAGACCACAGCTCATGATAATGACGAGTGAACCTCGCCGAAAACAAAATGGGATTCGCCCACGGAGACACTAGTGAGGAAAATGGGAAGGAAGGTGATGAAAACGAATAGGGTGGAAGAGAATGATGTAGTAGCAAGGAGGAAGAGGAGGAATAAAGGAGTGACGAAATTTGACTGGTGAAGGAAAGGAGGGAATAAGAAGAGAAGGAGGAGGGAAAAGGGGAGAGGATGTGACAAGGAAGAGTAGAAAGTGAGGTAGCAAGAAGAAGAAGGATGGAGGAAGAAGGAATGAAGTGAGAGAAGGAAGGAAGGAGGGAGAATGAACGCTGGGGCAAAGGAGGTGAGAAGAAAACGTAGAGTTTATGTTTGTTGGGGTTTTTTTTCACAGTACACGTACCCTAAATGCCCACCATGCGATGATAACTGTTGTATGCCTCAACATCGAACAACACCTTCTAATCAACTCTAGATATCCATTTCACCTGTGGAGGGGATTTGCCCTTTTCTAGACACCCAGTGATCATATTAGTACCAATGTAGATGCTCAACTTACGTCCTGATCACGGAAGAATAGTATTCATTGGTATTAGGATCTGACAGATCGAATAATGTCATTTTCTAATCATGGATTAATATCAGGTTCTCCTCTGTCCACCTAAGATTTAACGGACGTCGACCCATGCGCTGTCACATCATCCTGCGCATACGAATGATAGAAACGAATCCTACTGAATTACGATGCTTCAACTGCGCCTTAAAAGTTTCCAACACTACGTGAAACCAGCCGACTGCTAAGTGTAATACACTAGGATCAAACTGTTGCATTAAGCTTTGAAACGACACTGAAAACATTCACGCGACCAAAAGCCTCTCTCTCTCTCTCTCTCTCTCTCTCCCCATACACGCACGAAGTATGCAACATTCACGGCGTGTTACGTTACTCAATGAAGTCTTGATATGAAACTTAGGAGGTGGAGTGATGAACCTGTTGATCTCACTCGACTCTCAAGGGTTTGGGTACACAGTGGCTGCTGGCTGGCTGGCTAGGTCGTATTTGATTACAACTAGTTGCCGTCGAAGGTGATTGGTTCTCGTTGAGGTGACTCTGTTTCTTTTCATACGCATGACTTGTGTTCTCCAAGGTATTGCCAGAGGTTGGTTACGGTATATACATTTCCGTGTGTGTGTGTGTGTGTGTGTGTGTGTGTGTGTGTGTAAGTGTAGGTTCTCATGCAGATACACATGTGTGCCTGTGAGGGTGTGCTATTTTTGTTTTGTCTTCATATCTACTTACGTTTGTGCATGATGGTATATTCGCAATTATGTATGTATGTATGCATTATGTACGTATGCCTTCTTGTATAAAGGAATGATTCTACCAATATTCTGCCTTCGTTGTAGAAAACACTTTAAATGCTTTACTAGATTACTACTTAATGAACGATTTGAATCATGTTATTCAACTGACGCGATCATAACTGACATAACATCTTCAATTCTTTTCGTTCTATGTACTCAGCACGTAAGACGTAAGGCAATAATATTTGATTCCACTTGTAGTAATGGATACAAACTCGTGAACCAACATTTTACTTCTTGTGAGGCAAAAGAGTTTTTTTCCTCACTGGGATTTTCAACATATGCAACGATTTACGAGTGAGGGTAGTGGAAAGCAACACCATAAATAATTTCAAGGACAAACTTGTCAAAAACTTTGCTTCAAGACCATGACTGAAATTATTTATATCCTCGTATTTACATATGAAGTTTACACGTATTTCTCTACAAGAAAATTGATTGCTTCTCTAATCTTACCACATAAATCTCCTATGTTTCTGGTCTCTTCCACCATCACAAACTCCCTCGATATGAGCCTAAAAGTCTGTTGTTGTTTCCATTCCCGTGTACTTCACCGTATAGAGATGGTATAAGGCAGTCAAAGTAATAGAGTAATGAAGATTGTTCGACGTGGAAGCAGAACAAACAAACAGGATGGCGCTATACTGTGACAACATTCTGAAGCATTTTGAGGCATCAAGGAAAGTTTGAGACGAGTTCTTGCCTGCTGATTGATGCTCTGAGCATACCTGTCTGGTACCGGATTGATGAAGCTACGGAACTAGGGCGTGTGTGGGTCGTATGGGGGAGGTCAGGCATGAGAATGCTTGTAACGGCAACTGATGGCAATCTATAGTGATCATAACTTTTGAGTGCACTTCCCGTGCTAAAGTTCAACAGTCTGCTGACAGAGCTATGAGGCGAGAGAGAGAGAGAGAGAGAGAGAGAGAGAGAGAGAGAGAGAGAGAGAGAGAGAGAGAGAGAGCTACTGAGTAAGACTACGAAGGTGTGAAGGAATGAGGGAGAAGCTGTTGGTAAACGAACGTGATGAAGACATAGATTGTTTAATTTTCTTACATGACAAAAACAAGATCAAATTATGAAAGAGAACGAACGAACTGTGGTGTCAAGAATATGTAAATGATGTGGAGTGAATATGTACTAGACATTGGAACAGCAAAAACAGAGGACCTTATGATATAGAACAAGATTATCTGTTGGAGGACAATAAAAGTATTCCAAACTTCTAATACATGTAGATGGATACAAGACAGTAAAGTAGAGGGCTTTTCCCCAACCACCACAGTAGATAGCGAAAGAAAGGATAGCAAAGCAGCAGGCTCCTCCCCACCTACCAGGTGTAGACAGACGGAGAGAGGACAGTAAAGAAGGAGGCTCCTCCCCACCCACCAGGCGTAGACAGACGGAGTGAGGACAGTACGACGGAAGGCGCTTGAAGTGTGAGGGAGCGGGGGCGGCAGGCAGTGTGAAAGGTGCAGGTGGAGGGTGCCAGTAACGGGACGTGATAACAACGGGGAAGCCTAACGGCTGCTGCTGCTGTTGCTTGTGGCGGCGGCGGTGGAGTGGCTGACCGGAAACGTCACCACGAAGAACGAACTCGCACGCTCGCGCGCACACACACACACACACACACACACACACACACATGAAGTACCTACTAACCTACGATAGCCTAAGATGAGGTTTCGCCTGTTGTAAAGGTAATACTTAGAGCTGGGGACATGCAGACACACACAGACATACACAGGGACGAATATTATGCATTGATCTAGTCACTGACGTGTGTGTTTGTGTGTGTGTGTGTGTGTGTGTGTGTGTGTGTGTGTGTGTGTGTGTGTGTGTGTGTGTGCATTTCAAAGTCACTGTGAGGAACTGTTATATAAATATATCTTTTTTTTATCACAGAACCTTAAGACAAAGGATATAAATCACCAGAAATACAATGGCACAAATTGTTACCTTAAGATTTAAGATTCCAGTGTTGGCGTTGCAATTTGGAATGTGAATCTGAATTTTCAAGGTAGTTTTTTTTCAAAGGCCATGCAGGATTTCCTTATAATTTCTGAGTCGTCATATTTGTAGAGCTTTGGTGATTCGTATTATAAAGGAACGTAAGGTGTAACTTGTTGCTCTTATACTTATTGGAACACTTATTAAAGCCCTCTAATTTCTTCTGCGTTTCATAAGGTAATATCAACATATACAGTTCATTGTGGGGAAAGTAATTTCAAATAAACACACGAAGTAATAAGATAGGATATTTGGGGTAGATAAGAAGTAGAATCAAGGAGTTTAAGTAAAGCTTGATTTCTACCACTGCTGGCAATAAAGTAAACACACTCCCTTCAGTGGCATTTATATCAGTGTCATGGTGCAAAGGAACTATTCTTTTCCTTACTATTTCAAACGCTTAAGCCAAAAAATTCCCCTAAAATTCTTATCTAGGCACGGAATCCACATCTGTATATACCTTTTCCCTAAACTCTCTCTCTCTCTTTGAAAAGATATTACTGAATATTAGCTGAAACATTACTGATATGACTGAATATTAGCTCAGAAATTACATATATGTTAAATATACAACCTCCCTCTTATCTGCATAATTTGCTAGAGCCGAGGAAACTAATCGAGAGAATTGCTTCTGTTGTGTACTTCAGAATGATTTATTAAGGAAGAGCAGCATTTACGTTTGTGTCTGTACAAGTATAAGACAGCTATTGTGTCTATAGAAGAGACTACACGTAAAAAAAATTACTTGAATTAAGACCCTTAGAACTAAGCCTAAAAGAATACATGGCATGAAGATATCACGTGTAAAGTTGTACGAACGACTGCCAGGATAGAACATTAGAAAAACACCCTGCATGGAAAAATGAGTCATGCTTTTAGAGAAAGGAAAGTTGCACGTAAAGATATTCACACAACAAGAATATTTCAAGAGGACCTTTCTTCCCTCTTTTTTTTTTCTCTTCTTCTTACCAGTGTGTCGTTCTCAGAACTGAGGTTCTTGCAGTGGATTTGCAGGCGGGAGAGCTGCGTGTTGAGACTGGAATTACGCCTTACCAAGCACCGCTCCTTTTCCGTCAGCGTGGGTCGGCTCTGAGGGAGAGGAAGAGGATGTTTAACGTTGGAAAATTCACCTAAAAACGAAGACAATTTCCGACGTTGGTATGGGCTATGTCTCACGAAGGAAATGCGAGAGAGCTAACACATGGAGCATTATATCAAATAGGGGAGGGGAAATTATGAATAGTGATATATCTTGATAACTTTTAATAAGAGTTCTGTGTTCTCTGGGGGAGAGAGAGAGAGAGAGAGAGAGAGAGAGAGAGAGAGAGAGAGAGAGAGAGAGAGAGAGAGAGAGAGAGAGAGGCATTACTGTAGGGAATGGTTCTCTGTCCTACACTATTATGAAGAAAAACCAAAGCCCAGGACAGAGACACTTGTAAATCAATCACTGGAAAGATAAAGTTGACGTTAATCACTAATGTAATAAGATATGTACTCTTTACTAAACCATAGAACTAAAGTTTTACAATACGGAATATAAACATAAAAATAACATCTACTGAGAGCGTAGACATGAACGAAAACAAACTGAAAACGAGAACTTGGGATGAAAATAAGGGGCCACGAAATTCGTCAAAGGCGACATGAATATCTTTAGAGAAAACAAATATGCACCTCACTTAAATACATTCCTGTAGTTATAGCTTGCCGCTGCTCAACACCACCACAAGCACACCACACGGCAGGGCAGACAACTCCCCCAGAACAGAACGAGACAACCACAACAGTGCCAAAAACCACAGAGCATTACGCACTGGCAGGTAGAAAGTCTGATCTCCAGGGGGTGTCGTAATGCAGGTCCAACTTGGAACCTGGATGTTTCGACAAGGAGTATAGATGGAGGAAGCCGGAGCATGTGTATAGAGATCAAGGGCATTGATATAGAGACTAGAAGCATGTGTATGGAATCAGAAGCACGTATAGAGCATCCACTGGATCAGGAATACGTGTGGAAGAATCAGGAGCATGTGAAATAGGGACCAATGAGCATGCGTAATAAGGACCAATGGGCATGTGTAATAAGGACCAAGGAGCATGTGTATATGGAACAGAAGCCTATGTACAGGAAAAACAAGAATGTGCATAGCGTCTTGGAACGTGTTTACATGAATCAAAAGAATGTGTATAAGAATCAAGAAAATGTGTACAGGGATCATTCTGGGATGCCTGTGGTGGATTTTATAGAATATTAGTCTAGTTTCCCCAGTGTGCTATGTGTTTTCTGTCTTTACTTCCTTCTGCTTTTGATATTCACCAGTGAACTCATTCCTATCTTCATTCACCCACTGATCCATCTGTTTACTAATTAGTTTACTTATTCATTCATTTTTTCTATTCGTTCGCTTGCTTATTCAGTCACGTTCATTTAGTCATTCATAAACTTACTAAACTCCTTTACTCACACTAACTCGAGTCATCCTGTCACTACTACTCACCTCCACTCTTACAATATTTTTCCTTTTCTGCAACACCTCCCACACCTCCAGTATCATTTCTCCCTCCCATCCTCTCTCCTATTTGCCATTTTCCTCTTCAGCTCCTGCCAAACCCTTTTAACTTTCTCCTGTCACCTTCCCACATCTCTTCCACCTGCCTTCCACACACACACACACACACACACACACACACACACACCTCTCGCATTATTCCCAGACCCGCCCTCCTGTATATGAACCCCAGTTCTAAGCCTACTTCCCTGCCTCTTGCTCGACTCGCTTCACGCTCTAGTTGCCAAGCTACAAGAACGCGAGCGTCGTCATTATCACGGCCATGGACAGCCCCACTATAGTCTGGACAAACGAGGCTGTTAAGGATCGTAACTCGTCAGTGATATGGAAGGAAAACTGTACGATTGGTCATGGTCGTTCGTGTCATGATAAAACACGTACCTCAAGCAAGCGGTTGTGGAGGGTAGAAATATCCTTCAAGTGGAATATCGAGACTTTTTCGTTTTTCTAATATTAGCAAACTGTTGGCATGCATGTCATGCAGCTGCTGGCCTATCCAGGGTGCTCGGGGCCACCATGCATCTCTGTATCACTTTGGACGAGAAAACTTATCTGGGAAGAACAGCGCGTCAGGATCATCGTCAGTGCCTTAATCTACTTTATCTACTTTCACCGTAGATTCGAGACACTTGGACTCCCTGTGGCTGTCATCCAGCCAGCACCACAGCTCGTAGACCTCATCCAAGAGCGTAGTGAACACCACAATAACAGTCGTTTTCCAACCGAGATCAAGTTCTCAAATAACACATCATGTTTGTGCAAACACTGTCTAATAATGACACACTCTATCCTTCGTTATAACCCCAGTGTCCTTAGCTGCATTAATTATAATTATATAACGCATAATCAATTTCTCCTCATACCATATAAATATAGTCTGCATTTAAGGCCATTAATGTGAAACTATAGCAATCATGCTTTTCCTTCGTGATTTCACGATTGATGTGGGACTTGTGACTTTAGATGACCAGCAGGATTTCAGTTCCTTAACAATAGGACGAAATATGAAAGTAACTGAGGATTGAAATTCAAGTTTGTTTGTTTTCTTACCTCATATCATTGAAATTTGAACTTATCCTCTGACCGAGCGTATCCATTTATGTAATGGAATATGGATATCAGGTGTATGATTAAAGTAATCTATGTTGTTTATACACAAAAGGAGAGATTACATATCTAATATCCTTTAAGTGTTGATAAATCCATGTCAAATACTCCAGGCTATCGAGAGAAAATTGTATATGATAAATAATAATAATCCTAAGTAAAAACTGGCATCAGCGTTTGAGATAATGAATTATAGAAACAGAACCGAAGAGTGTTATTGTAGATAAGTATTTGGAAAAGCTGGGAAAAAAAAAAGAGAGAAATCTGGTCTTGAAAGGTACTATTCTCAGCACCAGTACTCTACTGTCTGTGGCAAGATGTGATCACTGGTAATGTGATATCGATTTATGATAAAGACAGACAGACAGAAAAAAAGACAGACAGACAGAGAGAAATAGTGAATAGCCAAAGGAACGATAAGAGAGAGGAGTAAAAAGGCATTGTGACTTTCTTCCCCTTTCGCATATACATATACATACACCTTAATATACACAAAATCATACACAGGTACACACAAACATTCAAGACAAACACTTACACTCCTTTAACCCACACATATACAAAGAGGAAAATACACACACACACACACACACACACACACTGTCACCATCAAACAGACATACAAACAGTCACATCCACATATATACAGGAACATATATACACAGTCACACTCAAACACACAACGTCTACTACGGTATAGGTTATGATATCTGGTGCTTGAGTCCGCCCTTACATCTCGCCCATCTTGTGAGTCCGAGACGCCTCTCGTTGCCACTGCTGCTTGTCACATGGGTCAGGAGTTTAAACTCAAGACTCGGGACAGTTGCAGAAAGCGCCGACCGTTATCTGAACGCGGCCATTATCCGCTACGTGAACGCGTCCTTCACTTCCACAAATTATGAGGTATTTCTTCCTCCATTTTTTTCTTTCCGACATTCACGTTTTCCTGTAGAATCAATGACACCGAGTCAAAGATTTGTGAAGGTACTTTTGGTTAGGTTTGTATGTCGGCTTTCGTGCCGTCTGGCGCTCCGTCGTTTCTGTTGTGTCTAAGCTTTTATTTTCACTTGCACGTCTTTATAATCTCGGCTGATATTGAGGATCTGTAATCTACTCATTGTTTTCAGGTTGCTGTGTTCATTGCTGCCTTGTGGATCGCTTTTTTGTACATTAGGATCTATTTGTGGTGTTATGTGTGTGTGTGTGTGTGTGTGTGTGTGTGTGTGTGTATTTAGATATTAGCCCACTGCACCGGCAAGTGTTGAATATAAAGCGACACGTGTACCTGAAAAAGCTCATGAGGGAATTGGAGCAGACACAGCTGGACCACATCAGCTGACGCAACGCAAAACACCTGGTGGCGACCTGACAGTGTTACCAGTGCGGGCGGTGATATGGTCGATGATCACCTGCTGTCAGATGCAAGTCTATTTTGCTGGTAACACCTATACACGTAGTGGTCAGAGGGAGGGATGTCCCAGATCCTACCAGAGAAAGAGATCATCTAGATTATTTTAGTTATTAATCTTCCTTCGTCATGTCAGAAATGTTTTAAGGACTCGGTTGATCAATGGCAAAGTGATGATTAATCACTGAGGCTTATATAGAGCTTTTGCACGATCAATCATCGTGTACTATAGAGTTTACCCAATATACTTAGTCCCGTAGATTCACGGTATGTGTAGACTCGAACCCTCCATACCCACTGTTGATGTTGACTGTCTGTGTTTTGTCAAAAGAGACCTAGTCCATTATGTAGATTTACGTAAGAAAGCAAAAAACTTATACGTTGAGTAAATGACATGCGCCATGTACCTGCACACACACACACACACACACACACACATATATATATATATATATATATATATATATATATATATATATATATATATATATATATATATATATATATACATATATATATATATTAAGCATTTGACGCACATATGAGTGATGCTTCATGTGCAGCTCACTGTGATTCATCAATTGCCAACTACACCTCTAACCCCCCTTCTCCTTGTACCCCTTCTCCTCACACACCTCAACTTCTCCCGTTGTCTTCACCTTGAATCATGGCCGTGACGTAGATCAGGACACCTGGGGACCATCCAATATCATTAATAGCAATGAGGACCAAGTCGTTACCTGACTCAACTCACACCTCATTTTGGCACTGAATCATTAGTTGTCAGAAGTGTCGTGTCATTCCCTTGACTGATTCGGTTTACTCTTTCGAACTGAACTATTTCAGATCTATTAGGGATGTTACGGGTACTTCCAGAGGAGTTGAGGATAAGAGAAAATATATATTCTAACCTCTACAAACGTACAGAAACATATGAGGAAGTAGCAGTTAGTTGAAATAAGATACTATCATGTACGTCTATCAACTAATTTACCAAGAGATTTTAAGTGTTCATGAAAGATAACATTCCAATCTTAAGAACAATTTATACATGCTTAGGTGGAAAAGTTACACGTCTGCTGAAACTGATTAGGAAATTAATGATAAACAAACGTAATATTGAGACCAACTTAATATACAGACCACATGAAAGACGAAAAGAAATTAGGAAAGAATACAGAGTGAAAAGCAAAACAATGTTATACCTACCGACAAATGAGAAGACTATGTAAGGTTTCTGGAACTTCGAGAAATATGAAGGCTAGAGATAAAGAGATGATGAATACCTTCATTACGATGGAAAAAGAAATTGGAATAAGTAAAAAAAAAATGGATGACAACGACAAAGAGGTAAATAGAACTACGATATGAAGAATAAAGATCAGATGACAAAAACTCCGTCAAAAAAAAAAAAAATATTCGGGACCAGCAGCAAGAATTATGAGAGGAAGTTGAAAATTACACCCGGTCGAATCACAGGACAGAATAGCAACCATATCCTGTGCGACAATGCGAATCCTGTAGCCAAACTATCCGCTGTGGGTTACAGCCAAATGGGCCACAAATGTTAACCAGACTCTACCACCAACCGCTACCACTACCTGCTGCCACCACTGACTGACGACCACCTCTGCCACCACCAACCGTCATCATTGCCACCATAACACATTACCATCACCATCATGTACGGTATCAGTGTCCACACACGACTCAACATAGTTCTCAATGTTAAGACAAAGACATTTCTTGATCTGTCGTGTGTGAACGAATCTATATCCTTCTCTGAAGCTCAACTTTCAGTATCTTTTTTAAATAGCTTAGTCCTCGAACATCTATAGGAATACACGAGCCAATTGTATAGATAGCATGCGTGCAAATTTACGTTCGTATGGCGACTGTGCCTTACAGAGAACAATGATGTAGTCATGGATACGAAGTACATATAAATGCTCCGGACTTTCTCCATAAACTTGCCATCTTCTAACCATAACTTCCGTCTTTGTAGACAATGAACAATGAATATTGTCCATTTGCTAACAATAGTTTCCTCAGTCCTGGGTGTAATGCCCACCTCTCTCTCTCTCTCTCTCTCTCTCTCTCTCTCTCTCTCTCTCTCTCTCTCTCTCTCTCTCTATGGTAGGTAGTAGGTGGTTGGAGGTATACTATTGGTATGACCCACTTGGGTATGGGGCGGGTTAGTAACAGCTGCGCAACTAACCATCACTTCAGTGGCTGTCAAGCTCCACCTTTTCCTATCTTGCTTGGCGGGATTCCAAATATACAACAACACCCGGAAGATGAATAATCAAAGCCCTTCGTCCTATGTTTCAGAGTGTAAAGCAAGACTAGTGCACAGATACTTATTTTGTTGAGTGTACATAGTTGCCAACCAACAGCACATGACATTAATACTTAGAGGACAACAACAACTTAGCATAACAACAACGTACGTCATGCCACAAATAGGCATTAGCATGGTAACAATACAAGCAGCCATGAATATGCATGGTCATACTGAACAATAACTTGTCCATGACGTATTTCCTAGTTATGCTACCACCATTTCAGACCAGGTTGTTAAGAATTCAGCGAAAGCATTACCCTTTTTTTTTTCTTTTTAAATCATTCTTAAACAATTTCCGGAACAGACCACCAACCATGTAGAAAATGAAGGCTCACGTTGAGAAAAATATCTGATGAACACATACATAGATAGAAGATAAACTAATGTATAGAAATACATAAATACATAACACCTTGATAAAATCATAACGCTATTGCTCACAACTATAACATTGTCTGATATTTGCAGTCATAATCAACAACCACACCAATGTGGATAAATCATCGCCATCGTAACAATAACTAGAGTAACCTACAACAACAGTAAATGATGCTTAAATGTTTTGATATTACCAATTTTGCTCTTATTAATTGCCCCTACTCTTACTAGTAACACCATTACTACTACTACTACCACTACTACTACTACTACTACTACTACTTCTACTACTACTACTACTGCTACTACTACTACTTCTACTACTACTACTACTACTGCTGCTACAACAACAATAACTGCTATTACTACTACCACTACTACTACTACCACTACTACACCTACTACTACTGCTACTGCTACTACTACACCTACTACTACTGCTACTACTACTACAACTATCAAACTGCTATTACTACTACTACTGTTGCTACATAACCAACGATACCAACTGCCATAAAGAGGAGCCAACACAACAAAGTTGTCATTACGGAAACCCAGAATTAACCCACACAGGTAACTGTCAGAGTCACTCCCAGCAAAACCCACTCGTTTCTCGCCCTGACACTCGTTAAACAATGACGTCATGTCTAGTTCATAACGCAAACATGACGACACACACACACACACACACACACACACACACACACACACACACATACCAAATCAATGGAAGAAAGTGAAAATGCAGATTTTAAAGAGGATTTAAGGCAGAGACTCGGACATATTATGAACGGAAATCATAGACGACTAGGAGAAGATACGAGAATAGGGACTGAGGGAAATACAAAGACACGTAAGAAATAAGAGGTAAGGAATATGAAGCGGGAAGAAGAGGACGAAGCATAAGAAATGAAGAGAAAAGAGAAAGACTTACGAGTACTAATGGGAAATGTTGAGAATACCAGAAGTAACACAGTAAAAGAAAAAAGGAAAGATGAAAGATAGATAAGGAGGCAGAGGAGGAAAAGGGAGAGGAATGAAAAGGAAGACACACGAAGAAAAAAAAAAAGGCAAGGGAAGTAAGAAGGGCAACTGAGAAAAATCAGATTGATAAAAACTGTATGGAAAAAAAAAGAAAAGGATACAGAGAAGAAGAGAAGAAGAAGAAGAAGGAGAAGGAGAAGGAGTAGGAGAGGAGGAAGAGGAGCTGGAAGAGGAGGAGAAGAGAGAGAGGGTCATTAGCCAGGTGAGGCTGCCAACGCTATATAAACGAGGCGACGTGAGGAAACCACAGCCATCGCCACCACCCACTACCCCCACACTCAGGCCACCGCCACAAGACGTGACGTCTTCACCAGAGGTCGCTCTACTCTTGTGGGCGATGCCCCAGTTCCTGGAAGGCTCGTACCAATTCAGCTCTCGAGTGTTAGTTCGCTCAGTAGGAGAGTAATTCTATTTCAAATGAGAATAGACAAAGGAGTAATCATATAGCCACGTCTATCAATGTACAGAACTCTTTAATCGTTAAAAAATAGGTTATAATGTCCAAAGTAACACACACACATATATATATATATAGCAGTTTCTCTTTGTGGATATACAGTGTTTTTCCTTTCTCTCCTCCTATACGTATATCCTACATCCATGGAGATTCTACGCTCCGTAACACAACTGAATGGCGAGGCTTGACAGAATGTTTCCATTTTGTTCATAAAAAGTTATGTACATAAATTCTAACAGTATGATATTCTGAATTTATTTTTCTCGCTCATTCAGTTGAAAATTGATATACTCCAGGTACAATTTTGCAACAAAATCTGTGATATCAGTGTGACTCATTTTCTTCCTTGTGAATAAAATGGCTCACATCTTGTACACGTTGACTTAGATAATACCTTCTTGTTCTTAATTTGGCAGTGGCTGTTATTCCTTATCAGTTCTCTGTTACACCATGACAGAAACGAGCATTCAGTGCTTCACGTGCAAAGAGTTCCACATTCCTGTGCGCGTGTGGACGTGCAGACAGACAAGACTCTTAAATCGAACTATTCAAAAGATCTATGAGACAGTCGGCTAAATATGAACCACACTGGACGGCCTAATCTCTTAAAGTACTGCCTGATGGAATGGCCTATAAAGGAACTACTTCATAAATTTTCTTTCTACACATTTAAGGTAAGATCATGGACTGATCCCGTATACATTTCTGAACGTCTGAATCGTTTCTAAATTCAGGAAGGGTTTCCAGTGTCACCTTGAACCCTGGCGACACGATCGTAACATGAGGTTACTCCTCATTAAGGCAGGCATTTACTGAAGCCTTCGCGTGTCAGGTCTCCCCGGCTCGCATGGTGGGTTGAAATCCTCTGAGTCTGGCCTCTCAGACGAGGAGACTATTGTAACGAGAGCACGCGGCAGCAGCAGATGGCAGGTGTGCGTGGAGGTTATTCTGAGAGTCTCGGTGAGGGAGGAGGGATAAGGGAGGGTGGTAAAGAGTGAGGGACGAAATGGAGTGAGGTCGGTGGGGAGAATGTGAAATCCTGCGTGGATTAGGACGGACTGTGTCCGTGTTTGGGTTCCTTAATTCTTCTTCCGTATCGAGTTATCCATCGATCCAGATTGATAATCGTGCTACAATATCCTCGTACTCACATGTGAAAAGGAACTACGAAAAAGGGAATGATCTAGCGTGCACCCAGAAGGCCAGACCCTCAAGAAGGGTAATGGCAGTAGCGTCGGCGGGTGAGGTAGGAGGGGATCAACAGGTGGCCTCCACAGAGGACGGGGATATTGTCGTTTCCCGCCTCCACCCCCTAACCCCGGAGCTCACCTTTGCCCTTCACTCAACTCCTGTTCCTCACAGTCTTTCTCCT
Source organism: Panulirus ornatus (assembly GCF_036320965.1). Lineage (NCBI taxonomy): Eukaryota > Metazoa > Arthropoda > Malacostraca > Decapoda > Palinuridae > Panulirus > Panulirus ornatus. Next base: position 6,121,969 of record NC_092253.1, read on the forward strand.
ACACCCCCTTGCTCTTCAACCCCATACAATACACCCATAACCCTCACCATTCTTGTTTCATGATCTGCCCCAGTCACTTGGTTAATTGTATTACAACTTATCATCAGCCCTGGACAAGGTTCACAATCCTCGCAGATACACACACTCACACACACAGACACAAACACAAACACACACACACACACACACACACACACACACACATACACCACACACGTCCGTAATAGCAAGTACTGTCTGGTTCGACCACGGCCTCGACTGAATCATTATCCTTTCCTCGCTCCTCCTTTTTCTCCATCCGGTCTACTAATCACAACCCAAAGACCATAAATCACTCAAAAACCCACAAATAAAACTGCAGTGCCGCGTGTGGTCTGAGGATAAACCCCGACAAAACCGCTCCTCTGGTGTAGGTGTGGTTTTAAGTGATTCTTACAGGACTTAACTTGTTGGGTTTAGCACTATTTGCCTCTAACTACAGAGAGTCATGTTTGACCTTACAGCTTAGATATATCAAGCTTTCTATCCAGCTTACATCAAGTAGCTTATTTTTCGATCAACCACAAAAGAGATACATGATCACCTGTGTTGGTTGTAAGGTATCTACGTACCGAGTCGGGTCTCAAACTCGGACCCATGTTACTTTTGTGCAGTGACTCTATACACACACACACACACACACACACACACACACACACACACACACACACACACACACATTACACAGAAAATAATCAAATGAATAGTCTAAGATCTTTTAAGAAAATAGATGTATACCATACAAGAATGGGACTAGAAGGGCAAAGAGGTAGGATGAACAGATATTCATGATCCAGTAGTCAAATATGGATCAGGATCGTGAGGTTAGTGATAGTTCTACACATAATCTAAAGTGTTTTTCCAGGAAACGTCGAGGTAATTAAGTCCCTAACTTACTTCCGGCGACGGCCATGTTGGCTTAGTCGTCTAGGCAGTAGGCTCCCGTCTGCTGTGTCGGCTGGTACCTGCGCGTCCTCAAGCCTCGCCCTTCTACACGCTCTCCGTCGATCCTCCTCTATGGTCTTCTACTCCTGTTTTCTACGCTTGTGGGATTCCTTGGGTTCCTATGGGTTCGATTTTCACTCGTAAGGCAGCTTTGTATAGGCTCTCCGTCGATCTTTTACGATCTAATGCCTTTTTCCTTCCAGGTTAGTCTCTTGTAAGAATAAGCTCCGTGTTTACCCCTTTGATCTTCGATGACAAGTCTGTTGATCTTCGTTGACAAAGTGATGGTATTTATTATTCGTTGCCTTCTAATATTAGCAAAACTCTCTTACAACATTCTTACACTCAGGGGTCATTTTTTTTTAAGAGCATTAACACAGCTTTTGGAATTTTCAATTCTCCCCTTAAATACTATCTAACACTTTTATACCACTAGATACTGCCTCGTGTCTAAAACACTTTTCTTTGTATCTTGAACATTTCACTTATCACTGGATAATCTCACACAATTCTATTTCCGTAGAGAGTCTTTTAGACGATGCTATATGTTTTTTTTCACAATATGTACAATTCACTACAACCTTGCTTTACGCCTTCCTGGTGTATATATTACATTTTTGCACTGAGAAAAAAAAAGGGGGAATTAAAACCTTCTTTCTGTGGATTCCCTCTCTCAACTCTCCAAGTCCTTAATGCAATAACTCCCGTTAGTTAGGCAAGGAATATAATCTAGTCTTCTCTTCGTCCAATGAAATTACACTTCTTTTTTTCTTTAGTTGTATCTACATCTACAAACCGTGTCATATCTTTCCTTTTCTTATCACTTTTTCACATTTCAGCTGCCTTACTAGATTTCCAGAGTTCATATATCATCTTTTCAGTTTTTCTTCAGTGTACTGTTTTGTCCTTACTGCCTACATTTCCTGGCCCGGTCCACCTTCATTTCCCACTCATTTCCTTTTCCTTGATTCTTCTCATTCCTCATCATTGCCCATTTCCTGTTTTTACCTGGCTTCCTACACTCACTATTATTCCCTAACTCTACGTAATTTAACGGACAACCACCTCTCCGTAAGCTGTACGACCCATGAACACGCTTCCCTTATAATACACCTTAAAGACCCCACCATATTCTTGCAATATCCGGACACACTCTCTCTCTCTCTCTGTTCCTTAACCTTCGTTCTAATCGTCTGTGCCTCACACTTTAACAACTTAAACACCCTAATGACTCAACGGCCCATCGTATTGATGATTATCTTCGCTTATGTCCCCACCCTCGGTCTTTTGTTCAAGGGGAAGAGGGGTAACTGACCCTTAAGTCGAAAGGTCATCCCCTCGTTTGCCCCAACGATCCTGTGAGGCTTTCCGTTCGTCACTGTACAAGGCTTAAGGTAGTCAGAAAAATTATAAATCTAAAACTAGTCCCCCCTTTTTTTTTTTACATGAAATGCTTTCATACATTGATGAATGGCACGGAAAACTTCATATTGTATCCAACAACTTGAACTTTGTCTTGAAGCTACAGGGGTTATGTAGTCACGTGGCTTTGTAATGTAGTGTGGTCTGAGTTCTAAGTTCCAGCAGATAGTCACACCCATTGAAGGCCACACAGGCTGAATGTGACTTGAGGCAAGAGAGACATAAAGCGTTTATACCCCAGGGGAAGGTCGTGTGAGTGTGTGTGTGTGTGTGTGTGTGTGTGTGTGTGTGTGTGTGTGTGTGTGTGTGTATACCAATATGCAGATCATATGAGTACCTGCAATGCATTTTGGTCTACAATACATATGTTTATGTATAAGTGTGTGTTTATACATATAATGTATAGACGTTTACAAAGTAAAACTGGGGAGACAAAATTGAAAAAAAGATTACACAAAAAATGCCATTAGAATCGCTTCCCTGTGTGTGTGTCTCCGCTTCCTGGGTAGGAGTTTATATATACATCTCCTCATACATGACGCACATCAAAGGAATGTGAAGACTGCCACACGTATTCTTTTTTTCAGAGCGCGCGCGCGTGTGTGTGTGTGTGTGTGTGTGTACATGTGTGTGTGTGTGTGTGTGTGTGTGTGTGTGTGTGTGTGTGTGTAGAACTGTGTAGCCGCTGGGAAATCATGGGACTACCCGAGAGAAAAGAACTGTGATCGAGAACCCGCATGAACCCAGAGTCAGCATGGATCCTGAAGAAGGAGGAGGAGGAGGAGGAGGAGTATGCTAGTTCCAGGGAGTCTTCCATAAACTCCTCCTGAAGAGAGAAATCAGGACGGACGAGCCAGCCTGGCGTGCCTAGTAACCTTCCAAGATGATGTAATATGAGAAAGGACTACCTAACACAGCACAAGAAAGAGGAAGAAGAAGAGGGAGGAGAAGAAGAGGAGGAGGAGAGAAGAAGAAGAAAAGTAGTTGAGGATCCACAAGACTCCAGCTGTAGGGAACGTTTAGTTCGGGGAAGCTTACTGGACATGGCCACAGAACGGAGTGCATTATGAGAGGAAAATAAAAGTAACCCCCACGGAAATATCTGAGACAGAAAATGGATGAGATCTCACATGAAAATTACTGGTAAAAATAAAATGAAACTTCACTGTATGGGGAAAAAAGGGGACACTGGCAACCCGAAAGACGGGGATAATCTTGATTTCAGAATCATTTATGTATCCGTCCAGGGGAGGAAAATATAGACACTAATAACAACGGAACTCAGTTTGCCTTCTTTTTTTTAACAATAGTTCTTTGTCAGGGAGGGAAACAATAGTCCCATACTCTACATGCATCAATGACTCTACCAACCTAATGTTCCTAATGTTAGACTGTGAGTCGTCCATTCTACCAACTACTAGCAACAGCATTATCAATTCCTCGTCAGTTCCTTAAATGTAGTTTCTGAAGTTCTCACGGCGTGTTTCCGGTTCGTTAGACGCGGAATAAATTTACTTCTCTCACACTCACTTCGTTCACTTCAGTCTTTTTACTCTTTCGTTTTCTGCACAGAGCTTCTCGTTCACCAAATCACTCGCCAAAACTTCTTTTTTGACTGATAATAACAACGCCTTATTTCTCTAACAATCACAGATCTCACTTTGCTCCTCTAGCCTAAGAGATAGCAATCCCCGTGTTTCCTACACCCTTATCTATGGGGATTTTGCCGAGCCTCCACTGCGTGAAGGAATATTCTAACCTTTATATACACACTCATTCACACTCGTGGGCGCAGTCTTTCCCTGCCCACGCCCGCGCCCATCACAGACACCCGCGCCCCAAGCGTCACAGAAAGACCGTCCAGACCGACGGCTCCCGCGTCACTGGAAGCGTCTGTCTAGCCGAAGGAACCTCTGGGAGCTTCCGCTCAGATGCACACGTGGGGTTCACTGGGCTTCGACTGATTTCGTTCCCCATCGGATAGATTGAGAACCACCACAAGAACCTCTCCGGGTTCAAAGTGAGAACAAGATCTGTCATTTCGTCCGTTTTCGAGGCGAGTATGTTTTCCGCTCGTTTTCCATCTGAACGGGAGTTTAATGTTTATGTTCAACACGTACGATAGATTCTGGCCACCTCAACTAACAGGTGAGTTATACCTTAAAACCCAGAGTTAGAAAGATTAATCTATCTCTCCCTCTTTCAATCTGAAATCAATCATCCATTAAAGCCTCAGAGATCTATCAGAAAACATCGAGTCGTTTTTATATTTCATCCCGAGTTCCAGGTACCATAAAGATAAGAAGCAGAAGTCTCTGTCTCTGTCTGTCTCTCTCTCTTCCAGGGTTTCTATGCTGATGACGTTCCAGTACCTGAGTCACAGTCGCCAAGCCATGGAAACTGTGTCCGTGTCCGAACACGATGATCATGTCTGCCCGCCCGCTTTCCTCCGCGAATTCAAAACATTTTTTCTCCTCATTACTCTAATTCTTCATTATTTATTGAACTTTTTATAATCAATATAATCTAATCTCCTTTTAGTTTTTCGTATTTACTCTTCTAGAATCTCTATGGTTAAGCGGAAATGGGGAACTAATATAAAGGAGTATTTTCCACACCGAGTAATGCATTTAAATGTGTATATCTCGAAATAAAATTTGGAGACTTCAACACCGTAGTAAGAAGCTATCTCACGCATTGCTACCAACAACATATCCTATTCGCCTGTGACATCCAATCCTTTTGATACACTGTGTGTCTTACGTCACAATAACATTTCTGCAGAAACTATGTAGCTCTTGTATTATAAAATGCAAGTCGTAACAAAGGATGCGAACAAATCTTCCAGCCCGAGGCGCTTATTGCCCGCAGGGGCTGTGTCACCCCGGGCTGCCAGACGTATGTCTAATACATACGTAATTCAAGTATCTTAAACACGTTTCTGGTTTATTCTCTCAAGATGCGGGAGATTATTAATTCATCTTTATCATCGGCACAACCGAGGTTAATGGGGTCGAATTCTCATAAAAAAAACAGGGTTCGCTTTTTTTTTTTTTTTTTTTTTATGAAGAAAAACGCTCGACTTTGCGGTTCGTATTACAGGCTTATGTAGGTTATCTGGTGTCAGTAATTCAACTGGATATCATGTCCTCAGGGAATGTTAATTGAAAGTATCGAGCAGTCAAAGCGAACGAAAGAAGGGATCAAGATATAATCATTTCAGTCCAAATTCTTCCAAACATCTCGAGAATAGATTACACACAGCCCAACCATTGCGTAGCAGAACCAATTTACAAACAAATGCTGACATAAGGAGAGAGAGATCATTACTATACCATTCCTTTAGTGGAATTACAGACGTTAAATTCGAGAACAGAGCTTTCAAGTCTATCGCTACTGCGAGGAGCAACATGATCTGGGAGCATGCTTGATCTTGGGTTCTTTTTTGGGGATTCAGATTGCATCCATCCTTCAGACATGGTGGCCGTGTGATCCATACGAAGTAGAACCTTGCGTCTTACCAGCACAAAGGAACGTACTTACGCACATGCAAGAATGAAAACACACACACACACACACACACACACACACACATGTAAACATAATTGCGTATCAAAATACACACACACACACACACACATATATATATATATATATATATATATATATATATATATATATATATATATATATATATATATAGAGAGAGAGAGAGAGAGAGAGAGAGAGAGAGCAACTATATATGTAGCGAAAGCAAGAGAGGTCAGCCCCGAAGCTTTCATCCATACTTCGCGACGTCTTCCAATCCACACAGACGGAGAGACAAACAAACAGAAACTCGGAGACGTAGCTCGTATGAGAAATGAATACATTCAGGCAAGACGACCAGGAGTGCTAACCAGCGTGGCAAGTGACAACGACCTCAGCTGGGCAAATGACACACCAACCAGCCCTTCAAAAGTCCCGTTATAATTGCGATTTTTATTTCGCGTCCTCACCGCGAAATTTATCTCTCTTCCATTAAGTATCATTCTGTCCCTCTGTGTTCCATAGTCCCGTATGGTTCCCACTTGTACCACATGCCTCGTGTAGATGTATTGACATACAGATCTATACATGTATTGATCTATGTATTTAGAGCCACGCACCTTGGGTTCATTTTCTTTTTCTTTTTTTTCCCATACTCTCCAATGTCGGTGTTACTCGTATGAGTAATGTTATTACCAGGACGATGACCCTTGGACAAAGGAGGAATCGTCAGCACGGCGCATACCGCAACAGGCTACTCGCCGTTCTCTCTCTCTCTCTCTCTCTCTCTCTCTCTCTCTCTCTCTCTCTCTCTCTCTCTCTCTCTCTCTCTCTCTCTCTCTCTAGCTAAGTAGGCAGTAGGTCTCTCTCTCGGTATACCACCGACATAATCCCCTTTGGGTATCGGGAGGGTTAATGAAGTTTACGCTCTGATCCAACACTTCAGTGGCTGTCAGGTTACACTCCTTTGTCCCAGGAAGCTGACCTGCATTTCTGTCTCACCTACACATGAGCTGTTTTGCTTTCAGTCCACTGACATACAATCTCTCTTCATACACAACTCTTTGCAACATGCAGCGCACACGACTCGTTCTCCGTAACTAGATTTCCCTTCTGGGAGCGGTGAGCGCTACGAGCCAGCCCTATCTCTAAGCATAATTTCTCTGCAAATGCTCGTCAGTAAATACTCTCTGCTTCTCTGTGTGTCTCAACCTACGGCCATTCGGCTTCCATAAAAGCCAAGACAAGAGGATCGTATAAAGCGAATCTAAGATCATTCAAACTCACACAGCTATGAAAAAGAGGACAAAAAGTGAGATAACTGTACTTCGCATTGCAAAGAAACTGGAACTCGTTTTCCTTACGACGCTCCCTGATATGGCTTCTTGTATATCACAGACAGTGGATGAATATTCCATGTTCAGGAAGTGGTAGATTCGCATACATAAATGAGGTGAGGTAGAGGCGAGAGAGGATTATTGATCTCATTGTCACCAGTAAAATAACATCGATATCGATACAATTTAGAATTATGAATAATATATTTAATCTTTTGAGTAAAAGCGTCAAATTACTAAATCATCCTGAGTCTTGTAACGTTGATCATTAACCAAAATTGGTTGTTTAGTGAAAAAGAGCGCGTATTGGTTGAGGTAAAGTACCTGGATGTGAGTCACAGGAAACAAGCGCATGACCTGTGAGTGGTGTGTTATGGAGGGCAATGGTCATGATGGGTTTCGTATGTTACACAGATGATTTCTTTTCTTGTATTAATACTCGGTGGTGAGCGATCAGTGTGTAGTTAGCGGGGGTGTTCAGTTGTATGATGGTGTTAGTTGTGTCGTGTATTGCTGTGGTGTGTTGTGATGGTGTCTGGTGTGTTGGAGTATTGTGTGGTGATGTGTGTTGTGATGGTGTGTGTTGTGGAGGTAGTATGGTGTGGTGATGTTTGATGTAGTGGTATGTAGTGTGGTGGGATGTTTTATGGTGATGTACGTTATGGCGGTATGGTACGGTGGTGTGTGTGTGTTATGGTGCTGTATAGTATGGTGATATGGTATTGTGGTAGTGTGTGTGTGTGTGTAATGAAGGTGTGTGG
>NC_092253.1:6132500-6182500 GCF_036320965.1 Panulirus ornatus
AACAAGAGCTTTTCATAGACCATAATAATAGTGTAGCTTGTAAATTAGGAGAAATATTATGAGAATTTGAGTTTGACTGACGAGAAAATGACCTGAAATGTAGGCCATGACACAGAGAACCTACATCTAGCTACCCACCTCTTCGTCGTCTTCTGTGTCACCGGAGTAGCCAGTCTCCGTCAGCTGTCCAATGGAATGCTTCCTAACCAGAGGCAAGTCCATCCGCGTCCCCGACAGGATGGAATCGGATGCCCGACGAACCCAAACACCACGTGACCCCTGTCGACGGTTTGCCTTTGTCACCACAGTGGTGAGGGCCGCTACCTCGCATCCTTCTTCAGTCTCTTCGTCGCTGGAGACGACAACAGCGTTGCTGCGGGTGAGCCTAGGGCGCGACCTCAAGCGTGGGCGTGAGCGCACGGGGCCGCTGTCGTTCGAAGACGAAGGCGAAGCTCTGTCCCAGTTCGAGCCCCTGACGAATTCGTTCTCAGACACGCAGCGACGGGCTGTAGCCGTCGGGGATAACGCACTTCGAGCAGGATGAGTGTGCGATTCACTTTTGTACGAGTGACAGATGGAAGGACAATCGCTAATGCTCGGCGAATCGAGTGATGGCTTCCTCCTCCAATCATTCACGTCATTGACGTTATCTTCCTCGTACATATTGTATTTACCCTCATTCTTTTCCCTCCGCATGAGATGCGTCTCCGACTTGGAGAGGTTATCCTCATCCTGTGGTTGCAAGTACTCTCCCGGAGAGACCTCGTCAGCGGACTTGGAGAGTCTCGTAGTCTCACCGGCTGTGTGGCTTTCCAGCAACTTCTCAAAAAACATAGCGAGGAGAGGGCGGTCCGAGGCCGTAGACATCGCCGAACTGGGCCTGGAAGATGGAGCAGATACGGCCTTCGACTGCCTCGGTGTCGGCATTGGCCGCAGATCCCTGGAAATGCGAGGCGCTGGCACTGGAATCGGAGACTGAGAGCTGGAAGGAACCTTCTGAACTGTACCCTCTTCTGCTGATTCTCGTGGACTGTACTCTGCCTCAGTGAGCGAGCTTGGGGCGACAGTTTCATCTGAATCGTTTACCCTATTCGCGTCCTTCGCATTAGTTCGTCCCTCCTGGAAGTTAGTGCCGCTAGTGCTACAGTTAATGGTCGTCGTTTCAACGTGCCTTGCGAGTTTCAGCAAACCGGAGACAACCTCATCTACCGGTATTTCTTCAGTATCCAAAACTCGTTCATAATTTGCTGGTAAAGTGCCGTTATCATCATGAAGTATTCCACTGGTTGTCCCCTCTATGTTGGGTGTTTGTTTTTGCAAGCAAGATGACTCTGAATTACTTGCTCTCTGAAACTGCAACATACACAAATTTTGTTCAGTCTTCCCGGTTTTTGAATCAAAATCTACTTCTGAATTCTCTGATTCTTCCTCTGTCTTGGATATAGATTTTTCATGTATTAATTTATCGTTCCCTGCAGTATTTTCCTTAACGTGCAATCTTTTTTGTCTAATTCCGGTTTCCTGTGTTAGTGTACCAGCAGATATTGCATTTCCTTTTGGACTCTTGTTAGTTTGAGACTGTGTATCACACTGCTCCTGTTTAATATTGGTGAATTTCGTGTCATTTTTTGTCACTTCTACAAACGTTTTCTCTCCTACGATGTAAGAAACATTTTCCTTTGTCACTCGTGTTACATGTATGTTGATGCTGTTATTGCAGTGTATGTCTCCCTCTTCATCCCCAGTTTTGGTAGGAATGTCTACCAACTCTGAGGTCTCTCCCTGTTTCTTTGTTGCAGGGGGTTGGCTCTCCCTTGAGAATTTCTCACTGTTTCTTTCAACCTCTTCCTCAGACTGTACATCAACCTGTTTTCCTTCATTACCTTTAGTTTCCTTTGCGGCTGTTGCTTCAACGTATTGGTCGTCTGTTCCAAACGACCAAGACGACTGTCCGCTGCCAACATTATCATACTCACTCAGCGGAGAAGCATTATTCTCTATGGACTCCGACCCAACCAGTGGGAAAGGAGCGGCATTGACAGCTGGGGCATCTTTGTCTTCGAACTTTGCAGCGTCTTGTGGATTATCCTCCGCATCATTAGGAGGTTCAGTACCAGGAGGCTCTTGGGGGATCTCCGTTTCACTAAGACGGCCTCCTTCTCCATCCAGACATGGAGACTGGGGCGACTCTACCGAAGCGTTGTCAGCGAAGAGAGTATCATCTTTGGACTGACTTATACCGAGTGAAGGGGAGGTGTCAGATAATATACCCCTGACAGTGAGAGACAGTGTATCATCTGGCTCGGGAGAGATAGGGTACTCGAGAAGTGAATCCTCGTCTGTATTTTCCCCCAACGGAAACTTGGTGTATGTCTCTCCTCCGCCATCAGTCTCCGCGTCCGTAGCGGAGTCTTGGCGGACCAGATCGCCGGCGTGATCTTCACTCCCGTGTCCTGATCGGATCATGTCTAAGTCGCTGTCAACGAGGGAAAAACGGCGATAATTGTGAGCCTCTGTTAGCAAGTCAAGCTCAGCTGGTTTTCGATGCCCTGAGAGGATCTGGAATAGTCTTGGAGGCTTGGGAGGAGGAGGAGTCTGGGGTATAGGAGGTGCATTGATTGTCAAATATTGGTTGTAAGTGTTGTACTTGTCGAAGACAAGCGTAGGCGGAGGTGGCCTCTTCGGCGGGATCTTCTTTTTGTGAGGAGGTTTGGAGGGCCTTTTCCCTAGAGTTAGATCAGTGATCTCTCGTTCCTCGGAGGAACTGACACTTGACAACCTCTTGGCGATCCTCTGCTTCAAGCTGGGCTGCTCCTCGCTGGAACTGATACTTGGGTTCTTCCTCACGAGACGATGAAGGGAAGTGAAGAATCCAACGTCTTCGCTTGAGCTCACACTCAACGAGTGCTGAGCTGCGGAATGTCCAGAGGTTCCTTCATTGGAACTCTCTCTTGAGACGTTAACCTTCCAGGTGTCTCTGCTTTCTAATGGGCTTGATTCTGAATTCTTTAACGTCCTCTTTTCATGAGTAGCAAGAGTTGAGGGTGTAGTCATATCTTCATCTTCCATCACTTTGTTGTCAGTTTCAGATGTTATGATCACTTGTGGAACGGGAGATCGAAGCCCACAATCTACAATGTTAGGTACTTCATTCATGGGGTTCCTAAGAGGGTCTTGTAGTAGGGTTGCCTTCGTGTTTTCCACTGCTGCATTTCCCTCAACTTTATGTACTTTTTCTCTCATTTTATGTCTTTTCCTTTCCACACTTGATTTTCCTTCATATCCAATTTCATTATCTTCTTTAGTACACCTTGTATTCACAATAATTTTTTCTTCGTCTCTGTATGATTCTTTCTCTTCGGTAAGTCTTACACTCTTTGAAACACCTTTTTCTTGACAAGTCTGATAATTCTCTTCCTTATTGTGGCTTTCGCTTGTGAGGACGACCTTTCCAATGTCATTATTCTCAGCGTCTTCCCTAGTGTGCTTTTCACGTTTTGCTACAGTTCCCTTCTCCCTTTTCTGTTTACTAACTTGTTTTCTTTCATCTTTCATCTTTATGTCATATTTCTCGAAGCCGTTTCGCAAGCCTCCGTTCTCCGTGTGCCCGGCTGTCCCATCAGCACTTCTTTTCTCAGTTGTATCTTCTGAACCAGCCTCTTTTGTGGGACTGCTGCGAGAGGACCTGGGCGTTGCTCGTGGCTGTAAACCCTTCTCCTTGATCTTACTTTTGCAGTCTTTAGCCCAAGGCACTGATGTCTTCCACACAAAGCCTTCCTCATCGCTCAGGTCGCTCGGAACTTTGCTGTTACTGGAGACGTCGACAGAGGAGAGGTGTCCTCTTTGAAGCTTGTGTTTAGTCGAGGTTATGAGGTCATCACTTAGTGATTTTTTGAGAGATTTTGGTTTATGAGGGACAGGAGGCTTGGTGTTCGTCGGTGATGAGGGGTTGGACTGATGTTTGACTTGTTCCATCGCCTCATATCTCAGAATTATGTTATGGACAGACCCTTTCCTAGACTTTGTGGAAGACTCGGGAAGTTGCGTAGCTTCGCTCTCCACATTGTTTACTACACTGTCACTTGGCTTTCTCGACCCCTCACTTGTCTCCTCTTTCGCTTGTCCTCCTGAACTTTCTGATTTTGAGAAATGAGAAGAAGAGCTGTCTTTCGAAGGAGGCGTCTTCCACGACGTGCTTAGGTTCTCGTCGTCTGATATGAAGCTCCTCCGACGTCTACGAAAATCCCGGTAGTAGAAAGCGTCATCGTCGAAGTCTCCTGCCTCGATGTCGTCTTGGCTCAGGGTCAGCATTCTGGCGTCTACCAGAAATTCCCCCTGAGTTGGGAAGTTATTCTCCTTCAGGATATCGTCATAACTCCTGGAGAGACCGTTCGAACTCGTTCTTTCAAGGGCAGTGAGATCCATCACGCTCTTGGAATTCTTACCGAGAATAGTCTTAAAGGCTTTCATAGGTGCGGTCGATTTCTTCTTGGCTGAAGGACGGATCCTCAAATCTTGTGGGGTCGGGTCTGGAAATTCATAGGACCTCTTCTTGCTAAACCTCGAATGTCGGATTTTGTTGGCGCCTGAAGCTGAGGACTCAATGCTAGTGAAGCTGGTTAGTGACAGGGTGTCACCGTCACCAGCCTTAGGCCTAATCTGAAGGAACTCACTGCTATCTTTCACGAAGCCAGTCAACATAGGCTCGGTTTTGTGGTTGTTGTTACACAGTCGCATATTTAGATTAGCTTTCAGATTGTTGAATTTACCCAAATGGTCCGACAGATGACTTCCTCCAGACTTGATGGAAGAGTCTCTGTCAAAATCAAATTTTTTCTTCCTTAGGAATGACACGGAAGAGGTAGACATCGTTTCGGATAATGGTCGTTTCGACAGCGACTCCTTACTGCTGGACTTTCTCAATCGTAAGAAGGGCAGAGGACTTGAGCCACGTGATGTACGTCCTTCGGCAAGTTTCGGGTCCAAATTCCCTTGGGCCGAAGGCCCTTGAGTCTTTTTACTTAATCCCTTCGACAATGACTTCCTAAACGCCTTGTTCACGCTCCCTATACCTTTAGACTTCCGCGAATCCTTGTGACACTTCATGTCTTCCTCGGGAGGGTATCTTCTAACCTCCTGAAACTGTGGTATTTCGAAACTGACCGACTTTCTCCTCTCGGGTGAGGGCGACCATCGTCCTGGTCGCTTGCTCTTTGAGTCCCCATTGTTCTTAACTTCGTCTCTATGACACGCTTGCAAGGCTGAACAACTTTTCCAGGAGGTCAATGTTTGCTCTTGTGGTCTCGTCTTCTTCTTCTTCTTCTCCCTTCTGTGCAAAGTCGGGGAATCTTCGTTTAGATAATCTTTCAAACTCTCCCTAGAGAAAGGAGGCTCTGAGTCGAAAGATTCATCCAGGTCAGGATTTGGAGTCATAGCCACACTTCCTACCTGACTACCGACGGCGCCTGCAAGCGTTGGAGCACATAAGTCAGTGAATTCCTTCTGACTCGAAATTGTCTTCGAGGATGATCTCTTCTGCTTCATCCTCGTCTTCTTATGCGTCTCCGTTTTCTCTCCGTCCGTCTTTTCTATATTCCCGTTCTCTTCTCTGGTAGTCGAGGGGTTAACGTGTCCATCAGTATGTCTCGTTCTCCTCTGTCCTGCCCTGGAGATGCGATCGAAATCCTCGAAGCGCCCTTTGGAGGAACTGCCCGCAGGGAGGACACCACTACTCGGGTGCTGTTGACCTAATGGGTCCATCTTGCGCAGATATGATGAGGGTTTTCCTCTTCCCTTTCTAGAAATGCTGCCTTGGATGAGACGTCACTCAGTATCACGAGTCTTTCATCTACTTTGTGGCCACAGGATCTCTAATCATTCCACTAAATCTCGTATATTCTAAATCAATTTGGTTTCCCATTATTCAATAACCAGTATCAAGGGATATTTCATTTACTGTAGAAGACTCGTATGTAAAAGAAATCATGTCAAGACTGTACAGAATAAATATCAAACACATTAAATGACAACAAGATTAAGATAATCTAAGTGTAGCTTACAGCAACGAAAGCTCTAACATCATGTCCGAGTACAGACAGATGACCTATATTGCCAAACGCAAGTGTATATCAGTTCAAACACCGAAGGTAAATAATTCTAATCTTTTTCTGATTAAGCACGAAAAAAAAATCTCATTTATCTTTTTTCACTGTACATATAATCACTTTTAATCTTTTTCTGATTAATCACAAGAAAAAAAAATTCTTCATAAATATTTTTCACTGTCCATACAAATTCTTTTATTCCTTTTCTGATAAATCACGAGGAAAAGCTATTCTTCATTTATCTTTTTCCGTGTCTATTGCCCCCCTGCAGGGAGACATTTGATCTCGATATAGACACTAGAGACCTGAGCTTTCGTAGTCGTTTTACGTTGGTCTGCGCCTTCGTTACTGACTTTCCAGGAATTAACACTCGTATTGGTATGTATTTTCTTCCACTTGTGATGGCATCTCGTTTCTGGCACTAGCAATTCTGGCACTACACACACACTCACCACTACACCATTACATATGCCTCCTTGATCTAAAGTCCTTCTGTTCTTCGTCACTAATCAGTTCTTTTGTGTATCTTAATACGTGAGGATAACAGAACACAGAGACTTATCATCTTGAGTGCAGTGTAGCCCGGTATATCTTCCGACGAGGGGCGGTATATTTATATATACAGTGGATATACATAGTTCATTATACCTTTAGATAAAGGGGTGGTATATACTGTTGAAGGGGTTTAACTTAATGTAAAGGTTTCCTCCCTTCCCCCAGTCACCAAGGCACGAGAAGAGGACCGACTGGTGACTCGAGAGTGTGTGTGTGTGTGTGTGTGTGTGTGCGATCATCCACTGACACACTTGTTGGCACAGGTGTGCCAGCCTGGATGATTCACCGGCATAACCACCCTCTCTCTCTCTCTCTCTCTCTCTCTCTCTCTCTCTCTCTCTCTCTCTCTCTCTCTCTCTCTCTCTACTGTTGTCAGTCTCAAAAATACCTCCATGTACTCCCCCCCCCCCCCATGGCTCAGCTCTCGGGCCCAAAACAGATACAGCAGAAGTGTCCTTATTGGTTTAAGAGACACGTGTGCTTGATAGCATTGCATTCATTACAAAGAATCGAATAATCATGAAAAATACGACTAAAACTACACAAGGGGAATCGATGAAAAACAGGAGATAAGGGAGATAAAGATAATAGAAGTGGCGCATCAGGTGTACGTTAATAATTCACTAAGTAAACAGAACGGAGGACGTAAAGTAGTAACGTGTGATTCCTTGAAGTAACCATAACATAGCAGTAGACAGTAGAGGTGTTCGTTAGCTTTGAGTTTCGATCCCTTATTCCTCGATTCCTTGAGCATCATCTGTAAGACACCCCTTTGGGCCCCTGTAAGACACCCCTTGGGTGCCCCTAATAGAGATTTGAGCATCCGTTACGAAATTTCAGTAACGTTGACACGTAAAAAGATAAGAAGCAAATTGGGGTCAATCAAAGAACAAACAGGAGTTAGCAGACTTTCATGACACGCTCGAGAAAAGTGAGGTCATCCTACGAATTCGATTCGATTACGATGATTTATAATGTCTCAGTGGGTCAGTGTTACAGGGTCACATGTGCAATTAGATACATCATATATATATATATATATATATACAGATATATATATTTTCAGGGCATCATCTGTGGAGCTGGTCAGTGAGTGTATCGGGTTTCCCCAAACACTTTTATTTACTCCAAATCTTTATCATCTTTATTTGATAGATTATGGACAGCTTTTCGTACTTAACGAAGTAATTACGATGTATGTTTGTATGTATGATTATGTGTGTCTTTGTAAACGTTTATATACTTTGTCTATTTCTTTCCTTATCATTTTATCCACTTATCTGGGTACTTCTGCACATGTATATATATATATATATATATATATATATATATATATATATATATATATATATATATATATATATATATATAACAGAAAATTGTTTGTAGGCATAAACTATTGCTTCGTTCATCTAGCCCTAGAGATAAACAAAACCTAGCGGTTGGCAGAAGTGTTATCGAGCTTCAAAAGGCCTGTGCATCGCAGAGGGCGATTAAGAGGGATTGGAGAAGGGCCTTGGAAATCTAACCCTCCCATATATAGGATCAAAACAGACTATATGAACAAATGATATAAATTAGGGAAAAATTCTTAGGATTTTGCGTGAAAAAAAGAAAGAGGAGGAGGAGGAGGAGGAGAAGGAGGAGGAGGGAGATGCTACGTATATAGACGATGAGGGAGGATTCAGACATCACCCTATACCACAACATTGGTCCACCGCACAGCCACCACTCACTGTGCGGCAGCCAGTATGGCTTTGACCCAATACTGTCGTCAATGTAGGTCAGGAGGTGTGTACATATGTATATTCGTTTGTCCGTAGAGGTGCCGTTAATGCGGGTGGAGACCGTGGGGAGAGAGAGAGAGAGAGAGAGAGAGAGAGGAGACATGTATTGTGAGAGCGATGTCAGAAGGGCATGGAATAAGCGTTTGTGGGAAGGTAGGAAAGACTTTGCTATATCGATAACGTAACACTTACATGCATCCTTTAATTCAGGCGCTGTAATCCTCACTCCATGTAATATGTGCGTGTGTTTGTATGAATATGTGCAGCGCGTGGAAGTGAAAGAATGTATGCATCCTCTCATGAATGCTAGCATACATTTGCGTATATATGTGTATATATCTATATGTATATGCGTGTATATATATATATATATATATATATATATATATATATATATATATATATATATATATATATATATATATATATAACAGAAAATTGTTTGTAGATATAAACTATTGCTTCGTTCATCTAATTTCATTATCAATATTCTAACACATCACACTACATTTAGTAAAGATTCAAAGAAAAGAATACACATAATAATACACACGTACTTGCACACATGAAACTCACATTTAGGCACTTATACATAAATACATACAATCGTTTTTTGTATCCATTTCGTTCACGTTTCACTCAAAGCAAACGAAAAAGAGAGATAAATGTACAAACGTCACCGGGAAAGCTGTTCATTTTACATTCATTGTTCCGACTGGCTGATGTAAAATGTGTTTATAAAGGCCACCTGTGATGCCTCTCTCGTACGTGTTTAGGAAATGAGTAATAGCACCGATTAATGTGCCCTAATATTGCTTTTTTTGGGTCACACTAATGACCTGCGGATCTCATTCATATGAATCAAAATCCCGACTGAATTCTTTTCCTTTTTCCTGAATGTATTTCCTAATTACATTTCTCTAGTGATTCAGACGAACGTTTAAGATGATGGTGTCTTCATTCAATCGATGATGATGGATACAATCATAAAAGACTGTGTGTGTGTGTGTGTGTGTGTGTGTGTGTGTGTGTGTGTGTGTGTGTGTGTGTGATACAGAGCCGCTCTGTATATATCCTGGGGTAGATTGGTCGGCTGGCCCAACTTTATAAAGTCTATCGTATGGTAAGTGTGTGTGTGTGTGTGTGTGTGTGTGTGTGTGTGTGTGTGTGTGTGTGTGTGTGTGTGTGAGAAGGTATCCTGTTATACAACAGTTAGAGGAGTCCCAGCTTGGCTGAATGAATGATGTTGAATTTCACAAGGTAAAGAGGAATATCAGCTTGTAGAGCAGCTCTATTACACGACCGTCATGTTCCCATCCAAGATTTTTTCCCTTTGAAGGTAGTTGACTATTTTGGGTAATTAATTTTCCCCGTTAGAGTGACGGAGGGAAATGAATTTCATCCCCCCTCCGGACGATGGGAAGATGAAATAAAGGGACTTGAATCATAATTCGTCGTCTACGTGCTGTTTTCCATAGAGCTATAACCATCTCACTTTCCTCTCATCATTATTCTTATTATCCGACAATAGCACGTTTCTTAAGGGGTTCCGAAATCCTCAATGCTTCACTCCACGCAGGAGCAGGGAAATGATGGACTCCTTTTGGAAGAAGAAGGTATGTGACGTACTCTCTTGTGTCCATTAGTCGATGATACAGTCTTGCCTAAGGTGTCGTCTCACGCGTAGGGTAACCACAAGCCGAAGGAGTACAGCAAAACCTTTTTCTTCATTAAAGCGATCGATGTATAGTTCCACTTCGATGTTAGGTCTGTCATGAGTGCTCCTGACCTCAAATAATCCTAATACACTTTGCATACAGAGTCTTCCTCTAGTTTTCGTGCGAGATCCATTAACTATTATAAAACCAACGAAAAATAAAAAGATGTCTTTCTAAAAGACGAAAAACAGTAGTTGTTGAATCGTAAGAAAACAATAAATCTACGTTGATTTTGTTCTCCCAGACCAATTAAGTTATCAATCTATACACCTTTCTCCTACTTCGAGGTAGATTCATACGAGATACACTGTGAGCATAAAACATTTCTGATTATCCTTTCAAGTCTCACGTAATTTGCTGAGAATACCTGATTACTATTCTCAGTCTGAGCACTGTAATGATTCTGATATCACTGTGGTATTTAGTTAGTTCTTCATTAGATTTGCCGTAATTTTCTCCAGACGTGCAGATGATATCCTCAGATAATTAGCTTCCAGTTTTATTTTCCGATTACACAAACTAATCACTGATCCCTCACTTCATAAACGATTAATCTGAGTCACAGAACTCGATCTTCTTTAAAAGAGCATCACATCACACATCTTTTATTTTTTTTTTTTTCTTCCTCTTTTCCAATGATGGCTTTGTACCACAGACAAACGAGAACTGTCTCACTTCCGCAATCATGTGAGACCAATCCACGATTTTCACCACCCTCCCTCACACTGTAACAACATAGAAAACACGCAGCGGAACGATAACACAAGACCAATGGCATCACATGTGGAGTGACACACACCAACACACACACACACGCACCACAGAAGCTCTGGCATGCCACTGAAATCCTACCAATTTGCTCTCACTTCATCTCTCTCACTCTCACCCGCCCTCATCCCCTCTCTCTCTCCCTCCCATTCTCTCTCTCTCTCTCTCTCTCTCTCTCTCTCTCTCTCTCTCTCTCTCTCTCTCTCTCTCTCTCTCTCTCTCTCTCTCTCGAACAACAACACACCCAGACAAACAGGCACACACACACACCCTAAGGGTGACAATAACGCTTATTAAACACCAAAATAGTCGCTGTGTATAATCGTATGTTTTTGATGGCAATTCAACATGTCATTCTACCACTGATATTAGTTAATTACATCACCAGCAGATGAATCTCATTAATGACCTGTTCCCATACAATTTGTATCAATCATATATTATCCGTTCTCATTTTGCAACAAGATAAAAGGGATAAAATACCCTAACACACAACTCTACGTCATGGCTATGACGTCACACAGTATCAAACCTTAACAACGACATTAATTATTCATGACTTAAAGGCTAAATTCCCATGTGACGGTAGTCCGGAACACCTGGACCACACCTGTGGTAGGAGATCCCAGGCTAAAGGGGTGTATGTGCAAGAGGAATAAGGATATAAAGCGTCAAGTGAACTGCGAAGCGATTTCCCATCATATTAATCCTATGATTATTAAGTTGTTTGATTACAGGGGCTTTAGGTCTATCAACAGTCAAGTGGTCATTAAGGCCGTATTGAATTGGATGGTTTCGTGTCATCATCAATATACTGTAATAATCTATATTGGGATATTTCAAATGTCCATTACAAGAAATGTCAAGATAGATTAACATGATAATTTTCTTTCCTGTCTTACTTTTCAAACTTAGAGACTTAACTATTAGTAGTATGTTTTACATATGTAAACTTTCCTCCAAAATGACTTAGCAACTGGGAGTTGATATAATTCTTCCTTACTATTTCAAATAGATAGAGAATCATATATAGGGTTTGAATCTAGTTCTGTGCAGAATGGAAACGTTATGTCTACTTCTAGGACTTATAGGTTCGAATCCCGTCATGTCCCTTCAATATCATATAATGTCATCACAAACTACATATTTGTTTGTTTCATTGGTTAGCCTGAAGGCCTATCATTAAGGTTAATTAAAGTCATCAACGTCAAACGACCGTAATATTTCAAACAGCTTCTTTAGGTGTTTAAGATGATTTTAAGAACACATATATTTTTGCTAACCATGTGGCCCACGCTACATGTTTGACTTATAAAAACTCAAAAGTATAATTTGTGCAATAAAAGGTATTACACTTTCTTTAACTAAACTCATATGGAAAAGTTTAGATATCATAGATATGGATTTATGATATGTTCTCAGACCATCTGAAGATGACTCTTTCGCTTTCCTAAAAGAAAAAAAGTAAGGAACAATAATGTTGACATGGTTTGTAAACTGATTTTGTCGACCCAAGAGGAAAGGTAAATTTAGGTTAGTTTACCTGTATGACTTTCATAGAGAATGAGTTTGCTGCTCTTTGGGAGTGACTGTTGTATTATGGTGAAATTTGCTTCGATATACAGGATAGAGGTAAGTTTCGGTATAAATTAACATTGAAAACGAGACTGCATCTGTTGAGGTTAACTAATGTATGCTAGCTGCTGTACTTTAGTATTCCGTTCTTAGAATTTCAACACAGACAAACACTACCAGTACTGAAGTTCATTTCAATGCTGATGGTATACTAATAGGGTCACGTATGATATAGTGATATCTTTTAAGTACAATGATTAGCAACACTACGATCCAACGCATTACAGACACTTAAAGATATAAATTCTCGTTATCTTCAAATACTCAGACACAATTGAATCCAACAGTATATCTGGCCTATCATTCAACTGAATAATTCGAGATTTCACAAGTCTATTCATTCTTAGAACTTGTGGATTCCATTTACCAAGAGCCGTATATATGCAGCGAAAGCGAGCATGATCTTAGATTCATCTTGGACTACTGAAAGAAGGTGTTCAAAGTTTTTCAATTGGTGGCTAATAACCATTTTCATTCACAATTAGTTCTCTCTCTCTCTCTCTCTCTCTCTCTCTCTCTCTCTCTCTCTCTCTCTCTCTCTCTCTCTCTCTCTCTCTCTCTCTATCTATCTATCTATCTATCTATCTATCTATCTCTATCTATCTATTTCCCCACTCTTGCACCCAAATCACTCATCATTATCACCGTCGATAGAACGAAAGGCCAAATAACTAGGCAAATTATCAACCAATGATCGTATACATACATAGTGGGAGTGTACATAGTCTGAGAATTTTATCTTGTGCTTGTAACTTGAAATGTAACAGTCTTAACCATCCAGATCATCGATAGGCCTTTAGCCCCATGCAACCAACCAATTCATTTACCATCTAACAAGCAGCGACCATTAAGGTCACCAGCATACTATCAGAAATACTCGCGATATATACCCAAGTGTACGGTAAATCATTTAGCAAATAAAGGCAAGATAAAACAGCTTGATAACAACGAAAGATACAAGTCCAGTAGATAAGATGATCATCAACGAAAATGCTGGGATTATCAACAAAATGTAAGAATGATTATCAGCCACTTAGGGAATGGATAAACAACCATTTGGAATAGACAATCAACCAAAGGTAGAAGAACAGAATCAACCACACAAGGACAATCGACCATATAAGAAGACTAATCAACCATGCACGAAGTACTAACGAACCTTGTAGTATGTGTATGTATATATATATATATATATATATATATATATATATATATATATATATATATATATATATATATATATCAAGCTACAGGTGGGAAACAAAAAGGTATCTCAGTACTCACAAGGGTTTGGTCAGACCAGAATCCCTCCTCGACTCCAGTTATGCGAAGGATCTCCTCGCCCAAGTAGAGCTTCTCACACTCCAATTTGTGGATGATCTGCTGCCTTTCCCTCAGCTCCTGCAACCACAGAATCAAGAATGAGTTCATCCATCACCCCAGCCTCATAAATATTGCATGCGTCTTAAACTTCGCCTCATAAAATCTAAAAACAAATTTTTTGAACCTTTCCTTATAACTGTTGGATCTGTGTTCATTTCCCCCTCATAACTATTGGATATTTGTTAACTTTTCCTCATAACTTTTGCGACTGTATCAATCTCTCCCTCATAAGTGCCTGCGTTTGTGTCAACCTCATGCCACACAAACGTTGCACCTTTGTTAACTGTTAACCTTCCCCACACAACCACTTCATCCGTGTCAACCTCACCATGAGTGAAAACACACCAACATTGGAAGAATGCGTGGTTGACCTCAAAGACGCGTAACGTATAAGGTCTTCCTCATGGAAACAAAGCAGGTATTCGGTACTTTCAGTCTAACTTGTAGAAAATAAATGGTTTCCTCTATGCATTCAAAGGCGACTATACCTTAAAAATTGACCTGACGTCTCGCAGTGTAGTGGCAGATCCAATGTCCTTAAAGACTTCGTAAAACTTTTTCTAAGCTTCACCGTCTTTAAGTAAATCCCAGAGCCTTTGAAGAATAGATTTTCTGCTTTCTTTGATCATCCATTTCTAATGTTCCTTCCGTACATGAATGCCTTTTTACTTATCTAGCACTTGTAAAGTGTTGATGAATCATGCTATATAAGAATAAGAAAAGAAAACTTCACCGAAGTCAGTAAACATGAGAGAGAGAGTACAACATATATATATATATATGCATTTGTCTCTTCATATGTCTCTCACCTCGACGCCAATCAGGGTAAATGAGACTTAGAAATAAATCTCCCTCTATGAACTACAGATATCCTAGAATTTCTACAACTTAAACAAAAAAAAAAAAGAATACTCAGAAGAAGAAGAAGAAAAAAGAAGTAAACACGATGGGGAAAAGGCAACAGCATGCATCTTCATGCAAATGAGAACTGCAATCAGAATGTTATATCTATTAACGACGAATGGAGTCAGCGGCGCCCATGCTGTTCTTCGCGACAATTACCTCTCCGTCCAGCAGTTGTGGGAGGCAGCAATGCGTGTCCAGCATTCGGGCAGAAAGTCAGGAAACAATTTCAAGAGAGATGGAGCCACCTTTCTTGCCAAGTGCTGATGGCTGGCTCGCACTAATAAACGTGAAGTGCCTCCTACACATTATATGTGTCTAGGGTATATATATATTCTATTGAGTATGCTGGTGATCTATAGTAGGTATGCTGCCTCTGTGTCCCTGGGTATATCATAAGCATGATACCATAGTATAACCGAGATGTATCCCTATGTATATACGACACACTAGCGACAGAGTGTTGGTTAGACTGGGAAGGTGGAATACGAGGTTTATTAACTGGCTTAAGAGAGACATAACAATACAGGTAACACCGAACTCTCATGTCACTCGATGTATTCCAGCAATTAGATAATTTCCTGCGTATGTAATAGTGAAAAGAAATAAAGAATATTGAGTCCAAATGTTGTTCAAGGTCTCTACCAGTGAGTTAGGAGTGAATTAGCACATGCGATATCTTGTTGCTAACTAGATTTTTTATATGCAAAACTTGAGAGAGAGAGAGAGAGAGAGAGAGAGAGAGAGAGAGAGAGAGAGAGAGAGAGAGAGAGAGAGAGAGAGAGAGAGAGAGAGAGAGTTTTTTGTTAACCAGAGAGTCATCAGAACTGCTAGAAAAATAAACATTGGCAATTAATGAACCAGTTCGAAACCGCACAAGAATACCAGATCTATAGACTTTTATTTTTTGTACTCTCGATCCATAAATTCGGTATTAAACACAATTCAATACTTTTCAGGGAAGCATTACTGCCGAGGAGCGAGCTAGGGGATGAGTAAGCTCCTCACGTCTGGACGCATAAGGTGGAAAAAAGGTTCTCAGACATAACTTTCACCCTGTACTCTGTACCTGAACTGCTGTAACGACCTAACTATACGATGAGAACACTTTGTGCAATTATAACTCATATTACCAATGGAGTTCTAACTACAACGACTATCATTTCTGCTTTATTGTGAGTACTTTGATCTCGTTGATGCTGTTTGGATGAATTATATTTTGAGTGATAGTACTGCATTCGTCTGAGCCATGCATATAGGGTATCAGGGATGAATGACTATTCCTGACTCTATTTCTTCATGTACAAACTTCATTTTATGGTATGCTAAACATTATTTTCACCAAAAATGAATATCCATTTACCATCGACACGGTATTTGGGAAGGGTTTGTCGAAAGTCATTCTGGAATATACATATCATTTCTTCGTTTAAGATACTCAAGATTTCTAGTTTCTGACATAGGGTTATTGACAGGGAGGGAGGGTCGTTCACAGTGAGGGAGGTCCAGGCTGAGCTGGGTGTGTGGGGGAGGTTATAAACTCTAGGGGAATCGCACCGCAGTTTTAGTCTGCGACCTGGACATATAACTTTAACAAAATCCATTTTTCGCGTTTATATATATATATATAATGAATATGTGTGTCCGTGTGTGTGTGTGTGTGTGTGTGTGTGTGTGTGTGTGTGTTACCGGAGGCCACCTGCTTGTGGTTAACCAGTGAGGAAAGTCACCTTCGTAGGGTCTACATGATCGTCAGTGGACGAAAAGGAGTATAGTCTCATCGAAGAACTTCTCTCTCCAAATCTTTTGTTAGGACATTCGAATTCAGGCCTAAGAAACTAATCAATCACATGTCTTTATAATGCCATGGTGTGTCCCTAGCATGAATGTCTCTGTTCATATTCAATCGTCCTAGTTGATAAAAGACGTGGACAGGACTGAGGCAGTCCAGCGAACAACTACGAAGATGATTCCTGTACTAAGATGCATAACGTAGAAGATCTCTCTGCACAATCTTGATTCATTTATTCATCTTAGAAAAGAGAGGGTTAAGAAGTGATTTGATTAAGATATTCAAATTTTTCAAAGGTTTCGACACTCTTGACCTAAGCAATAACATGGTAAATAAATTATTCCGATTCCACTCATATTTGTAGACATAGATTTAAGGACAAATATTTTGCTTCGAATAAGACAAAGTACTTTTACTTCGACAGGATTATCAACAAATGTAATGTTGTTCCAGTTAGGGTAAATGAGGTCAACATTATTCATGAATTTAAATAGAATGGAATACTACTTCACTTCAAGTCCACGATTGAACTCTTTCATCGTTGCATAAATATCTACAAGCCTCTCTCTCCATTTGCCATCTATTTCCTTTTTCCTCTTTCCAACCCCATCTCTATGTTTCTGATCCATTCTTACATTACGAACTGTCTCGAAAGAAACTAATTATCTTTTTTTTCTGCATTCCAATGTATTCCTATGTTTATGAACAAACAATTAATGAATACAAAGGCGTGAAGCGTGCCCGAAATCATATTGATTCACTGCAATTAACTTTCAAATTCCATCTAAGCTAAATCACCAGTGACTTAATGGGATGTTAAGTGATTCACTACAATGCTTTAGTATTATTAACATTATTAACGCTACCATCATCATAAGTACAACTCCTACTTCTACTAACGCTATTATTAGCATTACTATCATTACTGTTTTGTCAATATTATTACTACTATCATTATATTTTTTATCACTTTTGTTATTATTATCATTCCTTTCATTATTATCATTATTGGTATGATTGTTATTATTATCATTGTTATTACTGTTAATTATAATCATTATTATCATTACTATTATTGAGGAATATACATGCAAGCCATGCATTCCAGGTGCACATCTAATCCTAAATACTATATTCCTGTATAGGACAAAGTCAACTTATTCCCAACACACACACACACACACACACACACACACACACACACACACACACAATCTCTCTGAAACCTGGGATATGTTGGCTCTATGCTAATATACACAAGGCCAACAGGATGAATATTTGGTTAACGTTTTTGAAAACCACAGTTTTTCTCCCTCTGGGTCTGACATGCCTGACGGTGTCTTATTTGGTTGATTAAACACACGAACGGTCTCTCGACTCTTCAAATATTTTCAGGTTTTGGAGGAAATAAGATTTTGTTCGACAACATTTGCAAACTCATTAAATTGTAATACATTTCAGTCTTCGGGATGAAGATTTTTCTCACGCCAGTCGTGAGATTCCAACCTCAAGAAAGAGATATTTAGCATTCCTCTTGGGGCTGTTGCACCTTCCATTTAACTTCTTATCGCTTTCTCTTGTACGTCACCCAATCACACACACTCCTTCCCTGTAAGCATCACCCTTATACATTTTTCTTTTATCTTCCGCTCGTAACTTCATCTCGTCACCGAAATTTCTTCATGGTAGTCACAACGTAACTGTTCTAATGCCAAAGTCCCCTCAATCAACCTGGTTTTCTAATCTTCGTAAATACTTCATCATAGATGAAGGCTGTTTCATTCTAATTAAAACTTTAAATGAGTGACACACACACACACACACACACACACACACACACACACACACACACACACACACACACACACACTAGGTAATTACAAATGAATCATTTTCTTATTCTAGAGTCACTGTTTCTGCCTATTGTTCATCACACTGATGAACGACACCATCATCAACAAGAGAAGAGTTGATTTTAAAACCATGATTGCCAGACCATCAACAGATCTGACAGTAATAAAGAAAATATTGACATCATTAGCATCAATGATACAGTCTATAAGAAAATAAACTGAACGAGAATGATGAATGTTATTCTACAGAGACATTGACCACGAACACGAATTAGAAAAAGGGATAATGGTCAGACAAATCACTCGGGGGTTGTCCGACACGAAACCCTGAAGCAATCAGGGACTCGCCTGGAAGAACAAGTCAGTGTAATCTTGAAAACCAATCAGAGCAAAACTTGAGAAGTGGAAAATCAGTATATATGGTCGTAGCGAAGGACGGTTTCGGAGAAAAGGAAAGAAGTATCAGGACGATTCTGGAAACTCAAAGGTGTTCTCTCTCTCTCTCTCTCTCTCTCTCTCTCTCTCTCTCTCTCTCTCTCTCTCTCTCTCTCTCTCTCTCTCTCTCTCTCTCTCTCTCTCTCACACACACACACACACACATATATATATGTACTAACCATCCAACAGTGAGGATTCCAACCTCTACCTTCTTACCTAATGAGCCAGGTAGGATAGGGCATTACCACTACACCACGAGCTGCCATAACAGAGAACCGGATATTTGATGACAAGTAATCGAACATCCTCCTCCCTTTTTATGCACAAACATCGTGACTTCCCAGCGAATCAGTTCCCAAGACACCACCAACCAATATGAGGCCATACGAACATGAAAAGCTAATGCTTAGAAATGTGAACACCCGAAGAACATATACGAACTCCACAACAGTGAGATGTGAAACCGCTATTCTTCTTCGCCAAAGCGTGGGGTAAGAGGAATGCACACCCAGCCGGCGAGGCAAAAGTTCATATAAAATTATAGCTTCAGATAAAGAAAATGAAATTCCTCCAGTTTCCTTTACAAGCTATTCACTCGCTCCACCCTAAACTTTTGCATCACCTGACCTGGTCAATCCACGCTTTCGAAAGCTGACATTCGGAAACAGGAAACGACACAAAAGCAGAGCAGTTAGAGCAACGATTAACTGCAAACCACAAATATTCAGCAGCTGCACAGCAAAGCCAGAAGATAACACCAATACATTTCTACCTCATGGGATTGGATTATACGATTTAGGCTTATAAGTCAAACACTGGAGCATCTAAGGCTATTTAGCACCTTACTTCAATGTGCTCTGTATTTGAACCTCTCCCACCCAAGCCACTTCATAAATAACCACCATCAACCCTTAAAGAGATACTATATGCTCATCCCTGACCCTCACACTATAGCAAACTGTACTTGCAATTACCCCACTGGACTGAACCTGGGTATATGAAATGGTCAAGAAAACCATAGAGAGGTCAACGGGGCTTGACTGTAGGTAAAGGAACTCTGGTTTCAGTGCATTATACTTATGCATAGACAACTAGGAAGTGAATTTGAGTACATAAGGCCGTTTTTTTCGTGTTCCTGGTGTTTTTTCGCTACCAGGGAAACGTAGAATAAGTATGAATAAGAGAGAGAGAGAGAGAGAGAGAGAGAGAGAGAGAGAGAGAGAGAGAGAGAGAGAGAGAGAGAGAGAGAGAGAGAGACATAATAACAACCTGTTCTGCAGAGAGAACCTCACTACAAAAAAAAAAGAATCATTGAAGCAAGCACAGGAAACAAGGGTTAGCCACGTAAACCTGCCGGGTCTGTGTGTGTGTGTGTGTGTGTGTGTGTGTGTGTGTGTGAGGAGATGACCCCTCACAGCTGGCGACCAGGTTATCCAGGTGTTTTTGTTTCACTGTCGGGAGGTAGAGGCAAGGGGCCTTATTGTTGTATGTCAGCTGCCTCTGACCCTTCATATGCAAGTCAGCACCCCCTCACCTCCCTCACCCATACGTCCCTCCAGCTCGTCTCCCCATCTCTCCTGATGTTCCCTTGCGACTCCTCATCTATCTACACCTCTTGTATCATCTTCCTCCATTCGAAAAAAACTTGAACCCACGCGAAACGAAGAAGGCAGAACAATAACCGATAGCTAAATAAAAAAAATTTCAGCAGCTACACAAAAAAAGAAAAAAAATTCTTAAGATGTACTTCCTATCATACTCCAAAAAATGAGATCCTGATGTCGAAAACCCGTTCGAGAAATAACTGGTCACGTACAAAACACGTCCGGCCGGCCAACAACCCGTCTTCAACCTGACCCACCCACCGTCACTTGTACCCGAGCCACCCTGGAGGTGTGCTCTCTACTACCTCTCTACCTTCTTCGCAGGGTCAACCTGTCTACCTAAACCCTACAGGGCGATTCCAATAGCCTATGAAGTAGCGTTTGCCGGAACCCAAGATCACCGTACCGTAGTCTAACTCAACACATTGACGATTAAGTGTTGTCTATTGTGATTCATTTCATACTAGACTTATTTTTTTTCTGTACCTCAGTCAAAGCTCTGTACCTCAAAACAAGCTGCATTACCTCGCCTGTACCTATAAGGTACAAAAAAAAAACTCGTTTGCTTTAGAACTCGTATGAAATATCGTAACCAATTTTTTGAGTTCAAAATCTAAACACTAAAGTGTCTTTGGTGATGATTTTTGATTTCGACACGAGACGAAGCTCATCATTCACACCAACCAGTTTGTGTGTGTGTGTGTGTGTGTGTGTGTGTGTGTGTAAATATTTGCGAGGTCAATCCTGGTACTGGCTTTTGTCAATGACAACCCGTTCTCGTGTGTACCAACACTGGCACTGGTCGGGTGTGTGTGCGTGTGGTTGTGTGTGGTTGAGAGCATATGAGATCTTTTAGATGCCTGCGCGCGCGTGTGTGTGTGTGTGTGTGTGTGTGTGTGTGTGTGTGTGTGTGTGTGTGTGTGTGTGTGTGTGTGTGTGCGTTGTGTAAGATGTCCCGAGGACACTGACACAATCAGGGAGTTAAACTGCGACTCTCGCACCTCCTTTCGTTTTCTGTTCGATGCTTCAACTCGAGAAAGGTTTTTCTATTAAGAGAAGCCAGCTCTCCTGGCCGTAAACAGGTTCTTAAAACAGTTGATGAAGCCACAACGCGAAGGAGGAGGAGGAGGAGGAGGAGAGCGCCAGCTATTGTGTGTGTGTGTGTGTGTGTGTGTGTGTGTGTGTGTGTGTGTGTGTGTGTGGAGTGAGTCCGCTGTGAGCCATCCTTCTGGCGAGGTGGTGGGAACACTTGCCCAGGGAGGTATGTGTACCTGCTGTCATTAATGTAGCAGCGGTTCGCACCTTTGCGTCTACCTCGTCTACCCCTACTACTGGACGACTTTTAAAAAAAAACAGGTTTCCCTCACTTTTGTCGGTATTTATAACACCACGTGACGTTTGAATTAGTATGAATAACTGGTTAGATTCCCTACTTGCGTTGAAGAGCAGCGTTGTAAAGAAAAAGAAAAGAAAATGACCCCAGGTACTTAGTTTATGACAAGTATATGGTCATGTTCATGACGTGTTGAGAAAGGATCGAGCTAGGAGACTGAGACCTGGTCTATCTAACAACAACAACAATAACAACAAGAGGGGGGGGGGGGGAAGTAATCACGTCATCCAAGACTTTTCAAACACCTGACCTTTAGGTAGACCTCTCTATTGTACTGCAGCCTTCAGTGACGTCAGATGACGTTTCCCTCAGCTACCACCTTTGTCAAGATCTTACTTAACTATACTTTCACTATACGCCACTTTAGTATACGTTGACTGACACTTAAGTACGCAGCTTACTTACGGTGGCTTTCACTTTACGCGAGGAGAAACCAGGGCAAGCCCTTTCGTATGATCGTCCTCATCGCCAGCTGGCCTTCAATCAACTTATATAAGCCCTTATGTCGGCCCTTACATAGCACCATCTGGCACTAAAAGTTGACTAACACTGTGACGAATCTTCACTTACTTCAACCCCTCGTTTAAAGCCTAACTCTATATCACCAGCTCTTTCTCCAGCTACATGACACAAAGAGAGGTCCTACACATGAGTTACCTGTGAGGTGGATCTAAGTAGTTTGGGGTTGGGTTGGGTTCGTCTGGAGGAGGGAGCTCGAGCGGTACGTTATGTTATCAATAACTGGCATGAGTGATGGAGATGATTGGTTAATATATGAGAACGATGGCTGGGATTGTCGAAGATCACTATTGCTATTGTGATTGTGTTTGTATGTAGCGTATTATAAACAGGTTACGAACGGTTTGATTAGGTCGTGTCTTCAGTGACAAAACTTTTTTTTATTCCCAGTCTACGGCGGTTATAGTGTTTATTTTAGTACATATTTTAACAAATGACCAGTCCTTAGCGAAACGCCCACCATCACCGGTTCAAGCTAATGACATCTGCAATAAAAGAGACTCAAGAGGATATAAACACGCTTTGTAGCACTCACTCTCTTGTAAGATAAAGATAAATCATTTATAATACTGTTTATGGCTTTTCATTAAAGGTCTGAAATCTTTATATTTATCGCCTGCTTTTCGTTATTACCTGAAGAGCATTTACGTATATGATCTCATAACTCTCAGAATCTATTTCCTACGACAATGTAAAATCTAGCAAGTAACACAGATGCAGGTGGGAGAAGAAAATGGCTGGATGATGATGATGTGTGTGTTAGCAGAAAGTCCTTCATGAAAACATAAACATACGAACCAAGCGTTCCTGGCGATCCAGTTATTCATTGAGCAGTCAATCTGTCTCCCGTATTTGAAGAGCAACGCACACCTCCCTTATTTGTCTGACTGATTACAATAGCACCTTCCTTATCCAGTGACTAGTCTACACACACACACACACACACACACACACACATATCTCCCCCCTATTCATCAATGTGATCTTGGGCCGCCCTTCCTCCCACTTGACTTACATCAGTTAGAGAGAGAGTTATTGCTCCTCCTTCCCTTGTCTGCAAGAGGAGGTCTTTCTGAGCTCATCTTCGACGATGAGTGACGACGTAGCCCATCTAAATGATATGCTCCACCTTCGTCATCACGGCTTTGCTCCTATGCTCACTCACGCTCGCATAATTCCATGCACTACTCTCTCTCTCTCTCTCTCTCTCTCTCTCTCTCTCTCTCTCTTTCTCTCTCTTTCTCTCTCTCTCTCTCTCTCTCTCTCTCTCTCTCTCTCTCTCTCTCTAGCTTCGCATACCGTAAGGTATTATTCGTAAGGCCAAGATTGACCGCAAGAAATGAGAACCGCAATGATCAGTAGTAACAACCTTCAGAACTACAAGACGAACACAATAGCGCCAAGAACAACAATCACTAAAGGATGACTACCGGATGAGAGTTGAGGTCTCGAAGTTCACACGGGTGGGGCGCCCCTGCCTTACACAGCTGCTGCTACCATTCACGGGCGTACGGCTCCAAGACAACCGAATCAGAAGATGGAAACGGGAACGACATAGCCAAGCTCTTCGAAAACGCAGATCAATGATTCCCAACACAGCAACCCTCATATCTCAGCAAAGGTCATGAGGGAATGTGTATTTTTAAGGTCTGGAAACGTTCATTTCATGGGATTGACAAATGTACTGAGGGTACGTAAGTAGACTTGGATATCCAGTTTCGTATTATGTAATTCCTGTACGTAATTATACCTGAATATCCAGTTTCGTATTATGTAATTCCTGAAGTATTTTGATCGACTTTCTTTTTCTCTTCTTCTCCTCTCTTTTTGTCGCCATTAACGCCTCCAGGTGCCTGGATGATAGCATATCGTGTGTTAATGGTCTTTCCTCCAACGATAATGACTACATCCTTCCTATCTGCTCCACTACCATCCTACCCAACGCTCCATCTACTTCAACACCATCATCATCCCTCACTCTATCCCTCCTTTACACCTCCTCCCACTCATCTCAGTCTGACACCTCCTCTCACTCATCTCTATTTTTTTCTCTCTCCATCTTTCTTTCTCTCCTTAAGTCCCTCCTTTTCTTGTTTCTCTATCTCTTTCCCTTCCTTCCTCCCTCTCTGCCCAACACACACACACACATACATACGCACACGTCAACAGTCCGTGATCACGTCATAATTTTACATTACACTTCCACTGACAGGAAGCCAGACACTACCAGTGATCACTTGGGTAGTCACACGCACAAGAAAAAGTAATGCTTCATCCCTAGTCATCATCAGCTGGTGATTGGATTGTTGACTAGACAAACGAGACGAGAACAAGCCAGAAGACAGAACGAAAGGACTTTCGTGGCCGAATGAGTATCCTATGTAGACCTGCGTATTCTCTTTACTGGAAAACCAAGCGAGATAGAAACACTGAACTATTCTGTTGCTCGGGGGAAAAAAATTCTCTTTCAATTCTTTCATCTTATTGCTGTTCCGGTACAGTCCCGTGTGGCTTGTTGTGTTAGATCACACCAGTACCATAGCTGACACTGCAAAGCGAAGAACCAAAAGGCAAGTGTTCATATGACACTCACTCACACACACACACACATATATATATATATATATATATATATATATATATATATATATATATATATATATATATATATATATATATATATATGGAAAAGTAGGATCCGAGGCTGCTGTGAGAGCCTTAAATGATTCTGGTCACATATACCGGTCTGCCTCAAGAAGTGAGGAGACATGACGACCCCTCACTATGCACCTCGCTTGTCTGAACACCTGCACGTATGGCATTTCCTGGGGGTCCACATCTCTGCAGGTGTTCAGTGTTGTCATCTCTGCGTCAGATCTATAGACGTGAGATGTAGCTTAGTCAGCTTTCCGAAGTACAGTGTGAGATATTAGAGTGAGTGGCTGGGTAGGCAGTGTATGACAAGGGCAGCGTCTTTAGGGTTGACTGGATCCATGACGCTGTAGTTATTTTTGTCCGGGGCTGAGCCTCGCTTCCACCACCCACGCTAGCCTGCCTCCCACCTAC
Source organism: Panulirus ornatus (assembly GCF_036320965.1). Classification (NCBI taxonomy): domain Eukaryota; kingdom Metazoa; phylum Arthropoda; class Malacostraca; order Decapoda; family Palinuridae; genus Panulirus; species Panulirus ornatus. Next base: position 6,158,019 of record NC_092253.1, read on the forward strand.
TGCCTGCTGCTTAAACATATTGCCACCCATGCCTCTCTTGCTGCCAAAACCAAGACTCACCCACGTATGTTTCTGCGTCCCGAGAAAACTCCTTTACGCCCATGTCTTCCATGACACCAATGCTATGCTTAACTCATGCCTTATGACACTCGTAGCATATGCTTATGTTAACCCCACAGCCACTAGCTGGCGCCCCTGATGTCAGCGAGTCCCAAGACCCATTGTCACTCATGGGGTGTGACACCAGCAGTCTGTTACACCTGCAGCTCACACTTACCGACCTTGATTTTGACTACTTTCACATCTGACCCCTTATCTGACCCACACCTGGAGCACATGTCTGGCTTCTCGCCGTTCGTGTTCGTTGTCTAGACCAGATAATGAGTGACGCTCGACCTCCCTCGTCTTACGCACGATACAGTGGTTGAATAGAGAACAGTAACACGCCTTTCTAACTAACAGGTTCTTAGTTATTCACCCCTTGCCCTTTGAGCCTTTACTTCAAGACCCCATACCCTCGTAAACGCCCTTTTCACAAGCCCGCGCCCTTATGCAATCCCTTGTCACAACGTCCACGTCTCGTACCCTCGCCACACGACCGTCTTATACTCCATACCAAAGGGTGGAGACGCCAAACTTCATCTGCCTACGTACATATGTCCCGCCCAACATACCATGAACTATCCCTTCTCCCACATATACTATGCCTACATACCACGAAACCCAACATATGACATGCCTACATCATCATGTTTCCACGTATGTTCCGCCCTACATACCATGATCGCCACATGACCTGCCCACAGACACGTATTCACATAAGCATATGCCTGTCTGCCTGCGTGCATGTGTGCAATTTCTCCCGATCCTATACATTTATGTACGTGCGTGAGTGAATGCATTTCGTATCCAATGCATTCATTTGAGTGCATGTATGAATGCATTTATGCCCAGTGATGGACTTAAGTAGGTGCCCAGATCTTGGACAATAGTAAACAATTCCTCTAACAACAAGACCAGGATATAGGGAAATACCACCAACCCTCATCACTTTACTTTGCTTTAATGCTAAATTGCCTCAATGAACTGAGGGACATTCGACTTTATCGAAAACCACGAAGATGATAAGCCTGACATGCTCCTATCGTTATGAGGAAATGCAAAATTAGTGTACAAAAAACTGGAGTTTCTACTTTTCGAGGTGCATCTTACGCCTGGCAAAGGGGGAACTGTTCGTAGACTCCATGAACTGTCGTACGACAGGCGGGAGGTTCTCCCTGGAATAAATTCCTTAAATTTAATCACATTTTTCGCATCTAACACGATCTGGGGACACTGGAAGTGAGTTTGGTTAGTGTGTCTTAGATATCTATAGTAGTTTCCAGGAGATATAGATCCTCGCTAGAGTTAAAGCCTATGCATTAGCTAAATTGGAATTGATTTATCTTGGGTTTTAATCTTTGACCTGGAGAGTAAGCTTGAGGAGGACGTGAGACTGCCACATATCGCTAGAAAACGAAATGCCAAGATGTTTCGTAATATGACGTACCTATTTTTCTCTTTTCTTCGTTCACTCTCAACACGGAACAACCATCACATCCTTAAACAAGGCTGGGGAAGTAGTATATATAAATCACAACGTATTACAGCTAGCTAGACGAGGAGCCATTTAACAGGTTTGATGGTTATCGTAAAGGAAGGACATTTGAAGGCGTTCGTAGACTGGTCGCATCGCTATTGTGTTAGACGAAAGCGGTTTCCATTTGTCATGAACGACAGATATATTTACGTCTCCCTCACAGAACGTGCCTTTAAGTAATGTCCTTTCATTTCGGGGCTTGTGTGAGTGTATAGCTTTTGAGTAACTTTATAACTCATATGTTACCCTAACTTATACTTACTTCATGACTCCTATATTTCCCCTAACTTATACTTACTTCATAACTCCTATATTACCCTAACTTATACTTACTTTAATATCTGGTTACAGTACGCTTGTTCGATTTACGACCGGTGATAACTTACGGTGATGATAACTATATTAAACTAACTTTCACTGTCTATATTTTCCCAGCGAGGACATAGCTAGATTCACCACAGACCTCCTCACTTAGTCTAACTTGACAGTGCTTGATGTTCATGCTCTCTGTAGTAAATGTAATCAAACTACTTTTGCAATGCTTGTGTCTGATCCGCCTTTTAGTCTACCCTTGAAGCATCTGTGTTAGTCTACCCTTGAAGTATGTGTGTTAGTCTACCCTTGAAGTATGTGTGTTAGTCTGCCCTTGAATTATCTGCATTAGTCTACATATGAAGTATCTGTGCTAGTCTACTCTTGAAGAATCTGTGTTAGTCTACCTTTGAAGAATCTGTGCTAGTCTACCCTTGAAGTATCTGTGCTAGTCTACCCTTGAAGTATCTGTGTTAGTCTACCCTTGAAGTATCTGTGTTAGTCTACCCTTGAAGTATCTGTGTTAGTCTACCCTTGGTTAGATAATGGGGTAGAAGTAGGAGAGGGAGAGCCCGGAAAGAATGAAGGATGCGATAATGGGGAAGACGAAGACTAAAGAGATATGAAGAAAGGAATCGAAATGAAAGGAAGAGGAATAGAAGATAATAGGGGAAGTAAATAAGGGTACTGGGACATGGAAGAGATAACAGCGGGGTGGAGATGATAGGCGCAAATACGTTCTAGGGAAAATGATGATGTGGAGAAGATAACAGTGGGTCATGTGGGTGAAGGCTGCTCATCAAAGAGGGTAGAGAGGATGAGGAAGATGATGACTTTCATGGTCCCTCAGTATCTTCTAAACTATTTCATATTCTTACGTCCCTGCTTCTCCTCAGGTGATCTCTCTCTCTCTCTCTCTCTCTCTCTCTCTCTCTCTCTCTCTCTCTCTCTCTCTCTCTCTCTCTCTCTCTACTACTACTACTACTACTACTACTACTGCTACTACGACTACTACTACTTCAAAAGCCTTTCAACCAGTCTCAAGTCTTCTTAATTTTCATTCACATTTTTCTTTTCAGGTATTCTTAATCGTATTTTCAAGGTCACCTACGTAACGTGATATTATCTTGTGTTTCCAGTATCACCTCCTCCTCCTCCTCCTCCTCGCCTTAAACAATCGTTTCTGCCTCTGTCTCGATGGTTACGATGTCTGCTTCTTCCCCTACACCACTAAGCCTTGGGACTTTTCACTTCCTCATGTCCTCCACAAGAGCTACGATCTACCCATTTTCAAAAAGGGGATATCTTATCCCGCTTCCACATAAACTCTTAAAGAAAAAGGTTCTTTCTTCTTCTTTCCTTACTCTTCAGTCTCTTTAGTTATTTCTATATTTCATTTAGAGTCTTGTCTCGATGAGAACTTTCACCTACAAACCAAATCTTCGGGTAAAAAGGAATGATTCAACCCACACTTCTGTTTCAATCTCTGCTCTCACTCCTCACGCTATATCCTCACTTCCTTCTCCTCCCAAGCAAATATCTCGCCTTGACCTCCGAGATTTCTCGCCATTCTTCGCCATCGGAGGCGGAGACTGAGGGAGGAAGTGTTATTTCACCCCGTGTGTAATGTGGAGTCTCTCAGTAACAGAGAGAGACTGTGTTAAGGTCAGGAGAGATTTTTCAGGACTGTCAGGAAGTAGACGTGAGAGAGATGTGCTCGTGGTGTGCGAGAGATGCACATGCTGTGTGCCAGAGATGTGCACGGAGCGTGTGAGATGCGCATGTTGTGTGATTACGTGTGCGTGCAGCACGTGAGACAGATGTACATGTTATGTGTGATAGATGTGCGTGCAGCGTGCGAGAGATGTGTGCGTGTGTGTTGTGTGTGAGAGGTGCGAGTGTAGTGTGAGAGACAGAAGCATGCTGCAAGGACCAAAAATGAGTGTGTCTCATATCACAAGGTTACACCAATGAATGTTTGCTTTTATATGATTCGCCCATGGGTGAGATGACGTCGAAGGTACTGAACCAATCAGAAAATAATCTGGCAACAATGGCGTTCAGCAAGCCAACAAGAGCCATGACGTCATAGAATCTAGTCCAATGGAATGGCTGAAGTAAACTCACAAGTCCTTCAGCCGGCCAATCAGCGAACGAGCTAACGGAACTGATTCACGGAACAACTTTCCCTTTTGGGGGGTGTGGAAAAAAAAAGATGAAAAATAAGAACTCTCTGAAAATCTGTTTGTCTCGGACAGACAAAGAGATGCCGATATTTGGAGAAGTGAGGGAAATGCAGACTCACTCTCTATGTCTCGCTTTCTGTCAATCTTATTATCATATTCGCCCTCTGCCGTAGCCTAATGTCATACTTTCGCCTTCGGTTATGTTACTAATACTTTGATTAAGAGGATTTCAAGCTCATTTTTTTTTCTTAGAGATATACTGACAACAAGTGTTTGTTTGTTTGTGTGTGTGTGTGTGTGTGTGTGTGTGTGTGTGTGTGTGTGTGTGTGTGTTACGCGGGTAAACCAGCTACAAGAGACAGACATACAAGGAACTACCAAGCATTCAACCCCACCTAGCACAATGCGACTTCCTAACAGGTAGAGAAAAAAAAAAGAGAAAAAGAAATAAGCGACACAAAAGTTCAGGGATATCAGACGAACATTCCATCAGCCAGGAGAACGACAAAAAGGGGCGACATTCACTTGATCCGCCGTTCCTCACTGAACGTCCATGTGCCTGAGAAGGAGAACGGTGCTATGGGCGCGGACTGAATACAGTGATACACAAAACCAGAGTCTGATATACGATCAAATGACGTTCTCAATAACTAGTAGTAGGTAAGGACGAAATCCATACAGATGGATCCATAAGTTTGTTCTTATGTATTTTCATTACCAAATGTCTTTGGTTCTAACTGAAGTGTGAATCACTATCAATAAAATGACTAAAGAGTAAATGAATTATACTGAAACTTTAGTTATTCATCATTGACAACATCGGTACCATTATTCAACAGGTTGATGATGAACTAATAGATAGACTCATATGAATAATAACAACATTCACCACTGCTGAATGTAAAGATGAAGAAAGTGATGCACCCCAAAAATTAGCATCAGGAAGTGAGAATTGGAGTAACTTGGATTTCAAAATGAAACAGATAGATTCACAGTATAGAAATAGTGTATCAGTCAAAGTCTATTGCATTAGAATAAAGAATTAGATAAGCAGTAAGACACAAGTATAGATATACAATAAACCATACTTATACAACAAGCTACACTTAAGTGTACAATAAGCTACACCTAGATATACAATAAACTACACTTATACAATAATCTACACTCCGATGTACAAAGAGCCACACTTAGATATACAATAAGCTACACTTATACAATAAGCTACACTTAGGTATACAATAAACTACACTTAGATATATAATAAGTTACACTTCGCTCATGAGTACAATGTAAATTGTCTTCTATTCCAAGGCAAAGAATTGCTGTCAGAGATCAAGGATGCATTAGAGAGGCCAGGAACTGGGCGTGTACAAGGAGGATATGACTTGGTAGATTTGCAGATTTATGTACGTTATGAATAGATACGACAAAATAATGTGTGAACACAGACTACGTAAAATCATAGTTGATGGCCAAAGTCAATATGATAATGAAAGTTATGATAACGATGCTACGGTTACTACTACTACTACTACTACTACTTCTACCACTACCATTAATAGTTCTGATACTAATTATGATAATGATAATTATCACAATAATAATAGTAACAGTAATAATAACATCATAATAATATCAATTATAGAAATGATAACAAAAGTAATGATACTAATAATAAGATAATAATGATAGTAACAACAACAATGATAATAATAATGATAATAATAATAATAATAATAATAATAATAATAATAATAATAATAATAATAAATATTTTTAGATTTATCATCGATAAAATCCATACAGAACATACGCGACGAATGTACACACATTTCCCACGCCCAGTGTTGCCAAAGAACGGGCTTGGTCGCTGTGACCAGATACTGTAGATCCTTTTACTCATGTCTCGCCTGTGTGTTTTTCCCGCATGCCCTGAGGGAATGCGGTAAGCTTCAACAACCCCGACCTTGGGAAACGTTATTAGTGGTCGGTACCTATAAACGTGAAGATTCCGGTGATCCAGAGGAATATATGTAGTTATACGAGGTGATTAGAAGGCGTTCAAGTTTCATTATAATTGGGTTGACTGATCTTTATTTACAAGAGAGAGAGAGAGTCATGTTCGTAGACTTGTGGCATCACGAGTTGGTAGACTGGTGGCATCACAAGTTAATAGACTTGTGACATCACAAGTTAATAGACTTATGATATCACAAGTTAGTAGACTTGCAGCTTCACGTTTGCATGAGGCCTGATATGTTTAAGAAGGACGAGTGAAACTTGAACAAAGACAGTAATTGAGAACAAAACCACAGATACGTTTAAAGACAGACTTGACAAATATTTGCTTCAAGTCCACGACAGACAATCCTTGCGCATCCCTAGTTGTACGCAAAGTCTCCTGTATGCTTCTCTTCTTTCATCACACTGACATATACGTTTCTAATCTCATCCACTATCAGAGATAACCTCGAAATGACCCACTGGCTTGTTGCTGTCTGCACTCAAGGACACTGTCCGTAAAACCATATATCAACTAAGTAAATGATCTGTAACAACGAGCTACTTTTGATATACAAGTGTAGGTAGCACTTGTCAAATGCGTCCACTTGTGAGAACATGAAAATGATTCTGTCAGAAGTCTTTGAGAAATAAACCCAAAGAATATCTAGAAATAAATTCTTCTGTAAGAACGGACCAGAAAGATGTCAATACAAGAATCTTTCGCGTTCGCGTTGAGAAGTGAAAAACCCATGTCCTCTGGGGGCTTATTCAAGTAATTGTGGCTACTAAAAGTATATGGACGAATGGGTTTTACGGGAAGGAACGAAGAGTAAAAAAAAGAGAGAAGGATTTGTATGGAGACGAAAGGAAGGAGTTACGATGCAGGAGCGACAGTGGATTCAACCTGAGGTGACGCCTGGAGTGACTCTGGCAAAGAGGAGGGTTCCAGAGAATGTAAATGTTGCGGAAGGTGTTAATAATGGGTTCCAGGCGGACACGGAAAAGGGTTTTGGAGAACAGAGGGGTTGAGGAGTGGCGGTGCTAGAGGCACAATGGACACCGGCGCACGAGTGCTAATGTATTCCAGCCTTTGATGTAAAAAGACGGAGGGAGAGAGAGAGAGAGAGAGAGAGAGAGAGAGAGAGAGAGAGAGAGAGAGAGAGAGAGAGAGAGAGAGAGAGAGAGAGGCAACCTAGGAACCCCCTCCTTCGAGACAACCAGACACGAATCATAAGACACACTCACCCAGACTCCTGCTACATGAAGTCGGAAAATATATATATATATATATATATATATATATATATATATATATATATATATATATATATATATATATATATATATCACCTCAGTAAACAACAGTTTTTGAATTAAATGAAAAGAAAAAAAAGGAGAGGGAAAGAGGGAAAAAATAATTGCGGGTTAGGGACTGTGGTGCAGTAAGGCATGGGTTGGTGGCAGGGGGAGAGAGCAGTGTTTCTGACCCTTGTCTTTATGGACGCCAGAGTTAAAGGCGAAAGCACCCCCCGACCCTCATTGCCAGAGACGTATGGGAGATACGACCAGGGAAGTACAAGGACGTTACGACAGGTTATCGTAACGCAGTGGGCTAATATCGTTAGGAGACGGGGGAAAGAGTTAACGTGTCTTTTTCAAGTTACAAGTTGAAGTTGATCATTACCCTGACCTTTGCGCCATTACCAGTTACGTCACCCCACCACGTAAGGACGTCTCATTGTGGGCGTAAGGACGCCCCGTCGTAGTTATAGCGACGTATCACTGTTGGTAAGAGCACAGACGCATCTCTGCTTTCTATCTCCATTATTCTCACTGTTCTCCTTGAACTATCCCTATCCACATCCCATCCCCTATTTACAACACATCCCTAAACCAACAGTTCGTCTTGTCATTTTTCCTCCTCCTCTCTACCTCTTCCTCTCCTCCTCCTCCTCCTCCTCCTCTTCTTTTGCTTACCTCCACCTATTATCTCATCTCTCTCTCTCTCGTTCCCCTAATCTTCTATTCCATTTTCGTTTCTTCATCTTCCACTCTTTTTTTTTCCTCGGCTCTCGTCGTACCCGACCCCACCACACCACACCCTCCTCAACCCACTCATCTCCTCTCATATCCTCACGTCTCGTACCTCATCATCCTCGCTCTGCCCTCGAGTGGTCGAGCAGGGAGAGGTGGGGGGGGGGGAGGGTTGTTTTCTGACGAGCCACCGCTAATAACATGGTTGGCCACTCTTCACATACGGGTTCCCTGGGTGATCCTGGACACGCAGGAGGAGGCTCTCTCTCTCTCTCTCTCTCTCTCTCTCTCTCTCTCTCTCTCTCTCTCTCTCTCTCTCTCTCTCTCCCCCCACCTTCCACCTCCTCTACCCGTCTTCCAGCTCTTCCATCTCTCTCTCTCTCTCTCTCTCTCTCTCTCTCTCTCTCTCTCTCTCTCTCTCTCTCTCTCTCTCTCTCTCTCAATCTATCTATCCCCATTCAAAGCAAAATAGTATGCGGATTTAACTTTAACATTCACCAGAGCTAAGTGAATTATTCATTTGTTCTACATCTCCTTCAGCTATCATAGTAAAATCATTACTTTTGAATCATATTCGTCAACTAAATGCTGCTTTTATCAGGGTTTTTTCAGTATCATTCAAACTGAATCATACATACCTTCGTTTACGTATCTTTATCTACGCTTTGTAAAATATGCAACGAATATCTCCATAAATAAATGAAAGATTTTGAGTTCATTCTTTTTTTCATTCTTAATCGCTGGACTCATGAAAGACGTGTAGAGAGAGATCTTCATAATTAGTCAGCAGATGTTTATAGCTTTCATCCAGGAATGGAAAAGATTTAGTTTTCATTTTGAAATAGAATACTTTGAACGAGAACAATTCAGCTGTACACGACCAACATTCCCATGTCAAAGATTTCCATACAAATTGAACAAACACAGTTTGGGGTTTCCCTTGACAGTTCCCTCCCATCTATCAATCCTTTCCCCCGATTACTGATACTCATTCCATGCCTCTTTTAAAGTAGTTTTCCTCCTCCATTCCTTATATTGATATACCACAACATCTAAGGAACAAAACGAGAATCCATCTTCTAATATCGTTAAACGCAAATAAACTGCGCTTGCGCAAAGACAGGAATTGTTTTCATACACCGAAAGAAAGTCTTTTTTTTTCTCTCTCGTAAACTACGTCTCAAGGAGGATGGTTGTGACGTCCACTTAATAAAAGAGGAACACTTAGACGAGAGCTATTGTTTGCACAGACCCAGGGGCCGTCAGTATCATTGCAGAAGCAAAGGCGGGGGGGGGAAAAAAATAGTTTTCTTATATGGGCCGATCACTGTGTAAGACAACTGCATCATTCAGCCATGGAATATTGATTTCACAGATCCTTAAAACCTTTGTGTCGGAGCGCCAGTGTCTCGTCTCAACCCGGGGGGAGCTGTGTGTGCTTTCGCCTTAATCGAGACACGAGTTCAAAGAAAAAGCTCGCGAGTGAGTGGTTGAAAAAAATATATCAAAATACTTCAGTGAATTTAGAAAGATGAGTGATGATGGTAGAGTTAGAGCAGGAGAGAGGTCCCTACAGAGTTCTCTATTGTGTTTAATGTGATACTACGTCTGATGTTTAAGGTATTCTCTTTACATGACAGCTAGTGCGTGTACTCATTTTGTACCCATATCAAAAACCTTTCCTTGCTACCATTTACCCCATCTGCCACGCAGCTGGTGCAGCTGTCTTTGATTAAAGTCGTATGACCATTTTAAAGCTCTTTTTGGCAAGGGAGAAAAAAAAATTAGGAAAAAGAAATCTATTACGAGTATGAATCTCTTCCCTTATGTCCTCCTGTTCTCTCCTAACAGGTCAGACGAGACGAACTCCCACCCCACACTGGACAAGGACTCTCCACTCCACCCACTGGTCACCACCCGAGCCTCCCTCACTCGCCACTCCCCAAGCATCGTCCGCCATCTGGACACTAGCTTGTCATCAGCGACGAAGGAATGAACATTGCCTCATCATCGTCCCCATGAATAGTCACCGGCTGCTAGAATACTACAGATGCTGGTAGGTAAAAACAAAAGACGAACAACCATTAATAATCTTTCCTGTGATTGGTATTAAACGAGGTATTAAAGTGTAAGTATGGAAAATCTAAATATGTGTGAGTGTAGGGAGGGCGATGGCTGGAGACACAGAGGTAAAAAAAAAAATCAGTGTATAGATGTGTGTCTGAGAGCGGGGCTTAGTTTAGGACAGGGTGCGTGATGATGAAGAGGTGAACAGACTCTCTTGGTGGGCCTTATCGGGACAGCTTAAGGTCGTGTGTGTGTGTGTGTGTGTGTGTGTGTGTGTGTGTGTGTGTGTGTGTGTGTGTGTGTATCTTTGCCTGTGCTTGCTTTCCGCATACGTGTTTTCATGACCTGGCCATAAGACCACCTGAGCGTGATACACGTCAGTGAATAACTGTTTATATATAAACCTCCTGTGTAGATTAGATCCTGTGCTTTCTCTCATGTCGACACGTTTGCTGTGTGTTCCACTTCATTGCCTACTTTCATCTCCGCCTGATCTGCTCCCATCTCATATGATTGCTTGATCTTTTCTTCTTCGTTGTGACCAGACACACTGCCTGGTCCTTCGTTCCTCAGGCACGACTGCTGTTCTAGCTAGAGTCCTGAGTGGTGATATCATATCCTGTTCTAATACATGTCTTCCTGTGATTATAGATATCTGTCAGCGCTTTATTATTTTTCATCTATTCATCTATCTGCCAGGGTCCGTATGTCTTTCTTCTTCATCGCCTTTCCTCTCTTATCTTTATTTCTTTCCCTTTTTCTCTCTCTCTCTCTCTTCTTTAAGACGGCATCTGAGGGTCTGGGGTCACTAGGAATCACAAAGGCGTAAACACCAGGTACGAACTTGATCGCTGGCTCGCTGGTGACCACACAAGTGTGTCTGCCAGCGTGAGTGCGTGGCCTGTGTGTGTGTGTCCGCCAGCATGAGTGCGTGGCCTGTTTGTGTCTGCCAGCATGAGTGTGTGGCCTGAGTGTGTGTCTGCCAGAAGGGGTGTGTGGCCTGAGTGTGTGTCTGCCAGCATGAGTGTGTGGCCTGAGTGTGTCTGCCAGCTATAAGCGAGTCTCGACCAAGCTATCTTCATTCATGAACTCTCCTTCATCCACAACTGGCTGACAGAATCCCAGGCTGACTACATAGATGGATGAATAACAAGCACCTTGAACTACTGGTTGGCTGGTTAGTTATCCACCTGGATAATTGGCTCCTTGGCGAAGAGAGTGACTGGACATAGGTTTGCCTGTTTACTTAACTGTTTTACGGGCCTCGCCTCTCTGTCTACCTCACTGAACTGTCTTCCTGACTGTCCACTCGCATGTTTGACTGGTTTAACCACTCGGGTTGCTGGCCAGTCGCCCCGCAAGCTGAGTAACTGGCTTGGTCGGTGGGTGGGTGGGTGGGTTTCAAGCGGGTGCCTCTATCAGGTAGAAGTCAGGCAAGCCACACCCAACTCAGTCAAGGAGATGATGTTGCATGTCACTCTCATCGCTCCTGGGATGATCTAACACCAAGGTTTCCTAAGATTCCTTCTTTCCCTCTTGGTAACAAGGTCCAGTTTTCCTTCATATACCACAAAAAACATCTTTAGTCTCCATGTTTCGTTTCCAAGCAAGTGTCCAAGAATGATATGCATTTCTGACTAGGATATATGTTTAAAAGTACATATTCAAGAGTCTACGTGTGTCTATGAAATCATGTATGTATGTGTTCATGTATGTGTTCATGTGTGTGTGTGTGTGTGTGTGTGTGTGTGTGTGTGTGTGTGTGTGTGTGTGTGTGTGGTTAGAAATCTCACGTCCAGTCACTCGTTCTTTCAAATGTCCTTCAGCCATGTGTCATAACACAGATACCTTTATAGTTCAAGTTTACTGTCATGTTTTTTCTTCTTTCACCTAACCTGTGGCACTGTTGGCAGTAATGTAACAAGCCTCCACAACCACAATCCCTCGAGTCTTACGTAAATAGAATTTCTAAAAATGAAAACTTGTCTCTTTCCTGACGTGTTGAAAAATGGAGATGCCATTATCATTGCATACTGTGAGTTCGTGTGATCACAGTTGAATATAAAGTAAAGGCAGGAACAACAAAAGAGATATCACAGTCTTGGTCCTTGCCTCGTAAATCAACGTCAACTAAAACATGGGAAGAGAAACTTCTGAAACATATATATATATATATATATATATATATATATATATATATATATATATATATATATATATATATATATACATGTTTCTGTGTGTGTGTGTGTGTGTGTGTGTGTGTGTGTGTATGTGCGCATTCTTACTGTACACCATCACTTCAATCATTATAACTTACACAAAAGATATTCAATATCAGTTATAAGTTCTCCTAAGAACTTAGAGGCATGAATGTGTAAGTTTTCAAACCTACTGTTCTTCAGATCTCCAGTCAGAGGTAAGGGTCGTTGACCCCCCCTCCTTGATTTGGGACGGTACCAACCCACTAACCGTTAATACTGCCCTTGAGTAGCAGTAGAATTCAACCCGATGAACAGGATCGTAACACTCTTTTAGGCCACGGTAGGATGGCGTTGGAGTACCATGAGCAGATTTCAATTATCTCTGACGCAAACAAAAAAAAAATGTATGCCTCAGGTCCTATAGCCGTTATATCCGGGGGTCGTACCGTCGTGTTCAAGGGTCGTACAGTCGTGTTCAAAGGACCGTCGTACTCAATGCGTACCGTGGTCTTCAACGATCGTACCATCGTGCTTAAGGGTCGTACCGTTTAGGCTTCGATGGGGGTCAACCCGCCGTTTATAGGGATCGTACCATCGCATTTCAAGAGGTCATTGGCTCTTAACCCTTGGAAATTCTTATAGACCACGAACTTAACAAGCAGTTAAAGAACATGTTGTGTGACAGCTTCTATTCACAACTCTGACTCCCGGTATCCAAAGGTGATAATCAGAAAGGTTTTCCAAGAAACTTGAACCCTTATGGATTTGATCATATAGCTATTCACAACATCGCATTTTTTAAAGAGCTTGGATTATCCAGGATTATTGCCGAGATTTCAGATGGGAATTATCATAACATTTACCGATAACTGATTAGCCAATTACCAGAAACTTGCAAAATAACCTTAAAAGGAAATTTCAGATATACGTATTTACGACTTAGGTCAAGAATAAATATACCTTTCCTCGGATAAATGAAAAATATTGATAAGAAAAAGAAAAATTGTGAAGATGTTTGTACATAAATAATGTTTTATGAATGCATTATTCTTTCACATTCGCTCACTTTCACTTTGTTTATGATCTTAGAACCACAAACGCTAATGATTTTTGTGTTGGGGCAGGCAGAGGAGAATGGCAATAATGACTGTTAATTTATATACTAAACTATAATCTATTTATTGATGTTTATATATGAATATTGACCCAAGCCATGTTTATAATCTCCCCGACAACAATGTATAGTTCAGCTTTGTGTGTGTGTGTGTGTGTGTGTGTGTGTGTGTGTGTGTGTGTGTGTGTGTGTGTGTGTGTGTATGTGTGTGTGTGTGTGTGTGTGTGTGTGTCTGTGGTAGAAAATTTTTTTCACGAATAAGGCAAAGTTTAGTATCATGAAGATATTCGTATAACCAAGACTAGGACAGCTATCAAAAGACTGTCTTAAATTCAAACTCGCCCGTCGCAACGAGTGTCGTAAGTCCAAGGGAATCCTTCCCATACATATCACATAGGGTCTCGTATGATGACCATCTAAGAGCGTCAATGCTCGTTCAAACTTTTTAACCCCACGTATGAAAATACTTTTAACCTTCAAAGTTTGTAAAGTTTGCGATCCTGACGTCATAACTCCACAAATCTAATATTGGATTCCATTTCTAAGAGACGTGAATTCTTTAACTTTCGTTCTGTGTTCGGGAGACAGAGAGAAGAATGATGATTTGTGTCATGTGCAACAAAATGTTTATATGGGTAAGTCAAATGAGCAACAAAATGTTTATATGGGTTAGTCAAATGAGCAACAAAATGTTTATATGGGTAAGTCAAATGATCTTTCGTATATACGAAATGAAATATTTCTAAGGTACGATTTGTCATTTTGCATTTTGGGTAAAGTCATTCTTCTTAATGTCACATTTTGAATTGGATCCACAAATTGGATCCACAAATGAGAGAGAGAGAGAGAGAGAGAGAGAGAGAGAGAGAGAGAGAGAGAGAGAGAGAGAGAGAGAGAGAGAGAGAGAGAGAATTTTTTCCCTTTCAGTTTATTGTTATTCTCGAAGTAATTGTTCACATTATGTCATTCTTTTTTAATATTTCTTCAACAGTAAATGAAGCTCTGGGAATACCGTAACATTTAAAGCTGAGGGCTTAAAAGATCTCTCTCTCTCTCTCTCTCTCTCTCTCTCTCTCTCTCTCTCTCTCTCTCTCTCTCTCTCTCTCTCTCTCAAGTGCATTCTTGGCGCAGTGTTACTCCAGGTAACTATTAGTAAAAAAAAAATGAAATTACATTCGGACGATGTTAATGTATCATTAAACAAGACCAGAGATACCACTTAACTGTTATAGACCCGTTAGGGTTAAGATCAATGAATCAAGATCGCTTCGGTACAAAGTTCAAAGGTTAGGGAGTCGAAATTTTTCACGTTGAATGTAATCATATAACAAAATGCTTACCTCCTTTAGTTATTGGATCAAATAGTTATCACTTACTTTTATCATCATAAATTGTTATCATTATTGTCATTGTTACTGTTATCATTATCATTATCATCATTATCATTATCATCATTATCATTAAAATAATTATTATTATCATCATTTCATTACTAATATTATTATCATCATTATCATCATCATTCCTACTCTTAATATTATCCTTTCACTCTTATTTTCTTTTCTTTATATTATTAATTTCTTGGTTTTACTGTCCGCGTTCAACCTCGCGTCAATATCATGAGAGAGAGAGAGAGAGAGAGAGAGAGAGAGAGAGAGAGATTAGATTGACTAACGGACACACGGCACCGGTATATGAGAGGCTGGAGGAGGAGGAGGAGGAGGAGAAGAAGAAGAAGAAGAAGAGAAGAAGAAGAAGAAGGAGGAGGAGAAGGATATCAGACTAGAACTCAAAGGAAAAAGGTAGATTAGAGTGTATGAGCGAGGTGTTGCCAGCCGGCCGGCTGCTCACACAGAAACCTTACCCAGCTCACGGCCACTAGGAAGGCCAGACCTGTGGAATGAGAGAGAGAGAGAGAGAGAGAGAGAGAGAGAGAGAGAGAGAGAGAGAGAGAGAGAGAGAGAAGAGAGAGGAGGAAGGCGGGGAAGCATCCAAATGACGGGCTCACATCAGCTCAGCGAAGAACTCCAGGGTGGAAAAAAAAAAAAAAAAAGGTCTCTAAAACTTGGGACGAAAACAATGACTCGACAAGACCAGCTGTGCCTCCAGCTGTCCATCAGAAAGTTTCAGGTAGCGCCACCTGTTTGTTCCCCAGGCCATCTCTTAGGCCGCCTGATATGATTCTTTTGATTCTTCTAGAGATTCAAAAGCATGAATCAAACTACACAGGCTATTACTTCCATGGTAGCAATGTAGATGTATGTGTGGATGTCTCCCTGATTCAAGGAATCTAAGCTTCACTATTGTACAGGTAGGTTCTTGTATTTTGGGGAATTCGATTATGAATTCCTGGAAGTCTATTCTTGACTCAAGGGATGTCCTTGTATTTTTATGAATCAGGTTATAAATTCCTGGAAGTCTGGTCTTGACTGAAGGAACGTAGAACATCAAATTGAAACAGTGATATTTATGTTCTTGGAACCAACACCATAATCTTCCTTGAACGTACTTCTGGGAGCACGTATCTAATTACTGAAATCAAACTACCAGTGAGAAGGAACGCCTTTGTCCTTGAAACATCATCCAGTCTGTAGTGATGTGACGTTCACATAAGTCTTTAATTAAACATTATTCAAAAATATATACGTAAGTCCATAAGACAATGTATACAACTTAACAATTGAATTTCCCCCCCATATCTCGAAATCATCCATGGAAGGTACAGACAAAGGAAGGGGGCCATTTCAAAATAAAAGATAAACGTACGTAGTTATACCTAAAACCTCATTTGAAACATTATGCTGTAAGTCAAGTGACGCACTTACTCCTAACACCTCATCAAAGATATGATTAAATTGAGGCAACAGTGTTTCTACTTTGTATGCTTGACGTACGGTGTGGAATTAGGCTAAATGACCTTCCGTGTTCATGCCCATTAAATCCAGCAATATATATATATATATATATATATATATATATATATATATATATATATATATATATATATATATATATATACATATATATATATATATATATATATATACACACACACACACATTAACTAAGACAGAAAACACAGTTACTCCTTTGTATATCTTGTAAAAGCCATTGTTGACAGATATTCTCTCGGACCCCATCGAAAGTGTATCATTGTGAGGTAGAAAGTAGATTAATACACCTCTAAGATCTCATGTAACACCTACAAACATATACCATACGATGCAGCGGTGCTCAGTAGCTCACTGGGATTATAAAGTTGCAAGGTAGAAGCTTCATAGTCAGCTCTCCCAAAGAAATTGTCGATTCGTTCCACTCTCACCCACATACGGGTCTGTCCTAACACCACTGGCATACTAAAACCACCATCGACCATCGCAGAAGGACTCTCGCTTCCTTGCAACACGGAATCCAGACAGAGCAAAATGTGATTATTTCCGGGTTATTGATCGTGATTGGGATTTATGTGGTTAATTGATAATAGTGGGAATACGAATGAAATTATTCAGGTGACCTGAAGGAAAATGATCGTGATAAACGTTAAGTTGGTTAAGCCGTTCGATCGCAGTCCACGAGAAGTGAGGGTTTGATTGTGGGACGAGGCAAGGAGCCGTACTTCACTCCAGAATACAAAGAGATCTGAACCTTGTAATCATAAGTCGTCGTACTCAGCTTAAACCACTTCCTAATTTGAAAGGACTCTATATTACGCATGCGAGAAGACTATGTAATGGATGCTGCCACAAGACGACAGCAACAGAAATCAAGGACCAGATGGAAACCATTGTGCAATCGAAGCTTCCTTGTCATTCTAAAGAGCTTTCGTGACTTAGTTATCCCCGAGTTCATTGCTCGCTATGGTTCGAATCCTGGACAGGGAAATTGGTTCACAGAAGACCTAGGCGTTCATCCTTTTTTGAGGCTAGTTGGTAAATGGATATCTGGCTTAAGATGTTTATTTACAAGATGACTTCAGCCCCATGTCCCCAGCATCGTGCAGTGATTAAATCCCCTTAAGCCCCATTATCCTAAGGTGAGAAACCCCTTTCCATAAACCCCCCATTAAAAAAGAACGCCAAAAAACTCCACCATTATGAAGTAAGAGCAACAGAGGTCAAATTTCTAAAACTCCCGAAGCACCAGATGTAAGCACACAACACACCTACTTGAATAACAAGTAGGATGATGACTACTTAAGTCTAAGTATCAAGTGCCTCAAGTAACACTCCAAATGAAGCCAAGTCTCCAGTACGAAGGACCAACCAGCTGTGGGGACTAGTTACATGCCGCTGACGAGCCAACCAGCTGTGAGATATAGTACACGAACTGACGAACCAACCAGACGAACCAACCAGCTGTGAGGACCAGATGCAACAGCTGAGGGATCAAGCGACTGTTAGGTCCAATAACAGCAGGTTAAGAACCAGCCAGCTGTGAGATACAGTACACGAACTGACGAACCAACCAGACGGAACAACCAGCTGTGAGGTCTAGACCCAGCAGGTGGCGGCCCAAGTTCGGCATGCGGGCCACAGGTGGTGTGACCTTGTCCCACGTCCTCCACTGTCACCCACTACCACACCTATCTTCCATCACCACAAACACTAACATTACCACACCTACCTACCATCACCACGACCATTACCACTACCACACCTACCTACCATCATCGCCATTACCACACCTACCTACTATTACCACCACTATCTCCACCACTACTATCATTACCCCATCCACACTTCCTACCACTCAGTTCACCACCATCATCTCAACCATTGGCATTAGTACCACTACCTTCACCATCAATAGCACCACCACACCACGCGACAACTTACACTCATCACCACCATCGTCTCTCATCATCCCCAGTCATCACCAACGCCACCGCAACCACTCCCACCTTCTCTACCACCACACTACCACCACCAAGACTACTTTCAATACCATCATAAACCACCGCCGATGAAAGTGTTCCCTATAAGGCAAGAAGTGAGGAGCGACCTGCCACCTTCACTTGATAAACAACCTCACTATTACCTCCTCCTCTCGCGCGTCCATACCTCCCTCCCACAAGACACCACAACTACGTGATCGTACTAAAGACTACGAGCTGTGGGGGTATTCCACACACGGAGACATGGACACAAAGTCACTTTCTGAATGCCTTCGGAATGATGGAGATTTTGTGAGCAGATATCACCTTCGCGGAATGATAAAACTAGATCTCTACTGAAAGATATACAATCCTCAGGGATCTATCAAAGCTGAAAATCAAAGAGGATTGACATGCGGAGGGTTACGTCAAGACATATACTCGAAAAGTGCAAAAATCTACGTTGCAGGTGACGAAAATGATATAGATAAACATTCTTTTCTAAACGCATGTGGGTGAGTTATAACACGTCTTCTTCCGTCCAGCAAAGCATGATTAGAAAAGGAGTTTGTGGATTATAGATCCTGATACAAAACGTGGAGGAGGATGAGATGCTTCGAGGATTATATGGCAAAGGTAATTAATCGGAAGACCTTAGTTAAATCTTGCTTTAGTGAGAAATCATCGAAGCGACGAATTTCTATTTGAAAAAAAGAAGAAAAAAAATTCCAGAAATTAAAGGAAATACTTATCTTATTGTTAAGATATCAGCTCTTTCAAGGTACCAGAATGAAGGAAGGAAACAGACATGGAAAGAAGAAAGTAACCACGAAGGAAATTTTCTTAAAAGGACAATATATCAGCATTTTACAAGTTCCAGAGTGAAGGAAGGAATTAAGAAAGTGAAAAAAAGAAAGTAGCGAGGAAGGAAATTCTTTCAAAAGGGAAAGATCAAAGGACGTAACCCAGCATGCTTCCACTAGTCTTTAGTTGTTAAATAAATAAACATCTCCAATCACCGATCCCGGATAAAAAAAAAAAAAAACACACCGTCGCGCTGTCAGACGAAATGAGTAATTAAATACGTTTGATGAGTTCTGTCCCGAGCGGAAAAATTCTCATTCTCCTCATATAAGTGCCTCATGAAAGGACCTGTCAAGTGCAGGTATAAATTACGAGACTGAATCACCGTAGATACGGCGCTGTGACACAACTTGTTGCCGTAGAGATCAAGCTGTGAGTGGAATGGTTTTGAGTTCTACTCACCGTCATTGTATGGAGACTTGAATATATATATATATATATATATATATATATATATATATATATATATATATATATATATATATATATGTGACTTGGAATTTACCTCATCTTGTACAATTTGAGCATTGTCTTCCTCCTCTATTGGTAAATACAACCCTACATGTATGTACTTTTGGTGCATCGCAGTAAATTAAAGATAACAGATAGTTCGTGGTATTTGTCAAGATCTGAAACTAAATAATTCTAAGCACAAACATCTGACACAAACTCACACACAAGTCATCACCCAAACAACGAAATGATCCGATATCAGTTTGTCGGGTAATTTCATCGCTTAATGAAACGAGCATAATTAAGGAACAAGTCAATTTGCGGTAATGATTTGACTAATTCAACGTGAATGAATGGGTCGTAATGTAATGCATTAACGAACCGACACTGCAAGAAATACCAAAGTATCAAGACAAAATCAGGTTGAAATGATTCTTTAGGTACTGGTCTTCCAAGCAGTGACACACACCTTTGAGAATTGATTCTAGATAAATTACGAAAGCGTTGAAGACTATCCTTAATATCCACATTTCCAAACCCATCAGTATCCACTCCATAGATAAAGTATCCATCTGGATACCTTGACGATTAATAGTATTGGATCCATTTTTCCCCTGCAGTCTAATGCATCTATTGAGGAACTTGAAGGACCTCTGAAGCCACTTAACTCATGTCTTGGGGTATTCATTAGTGAACCTGGAAAGCTCCTGGATCCTCCTCCTTATCCATCAGTGAGCCTGGAAGGCCAGTGGATTCATATTCCAAGCATTTCATTTCTGGTTTGTGATCTTTATTGATCTAAATGACAAGCCTTCCAGGAAGGCCTTTGAATTCTTCCTGCCTGCAGTGTGAGGTCGCCTAAGAGAAAGACTGGAAAGCCCAAAGATCTGCCTTCCATGTTTTCTGAATCAAAATTGGAAATATCAGTTATCAGTATCTAAATCCATCTTCTCTTTGTTCTGGAACACATCCATCAGCAAGCCAGAGAGTGATAACCAGTAAGATTTAAGTCCACTTCCAGCGCGTCCAAACTCACCCTTCTGGAAACACTGGAGGTAACAACCAACACAAATTTGAATCCGCTTCCCGCACATCCATGGGAATCGGGTCTCAGAGCCTGGAAGAGGCCACCGGTAAGGGAGATTCCCAAGAGCTTTCAGCCAAGGTGAGTAACTGATTTCAGTTCATCTATGTATGATCATCATTCTTCCTCTCCAGCCACTTCCACAAACTAGCTGCCGAGAGACTCATGGGAGCAAAGTTTGAGAAAGACCGAATCTCTTAGTCTCTCTCGGGACTTGGAGAGACGAAAACTTAGGAGAGAGAGGGAGATTTATAAGCTAAAGTTTTTTCTTTCTTTCTTTCTTGTGTAGTTTCTTTCCGTGTCTTTTGGATCGCGTGTGTTGTAGTGCATTTGGGTCGTTCTTTTGTTGAACTATCTTGTCACCCGTTAGTTTTTGGATGTTTTTTGATGTTAGTTCGTTCGACAATGGCGATCACAAAGAAGTTGAAGAAAGGAAGAGCCACAACGGTATAGATATGAAAGCCAGGTAGTCAGTCTATTGACCAGCCCCTACGGGAGGATGAAGAGCTGGGTTGACTGTGGACCGACTGCCGCAACCAGGATTCGAACCTTATGCGCTCGACCGTGGGCGGCCCGTGAATACGTCACGGCCAGGAACGCTGACCGCGACTCACAGCCTTCATGTGTCCAAACCAGTTATGTCGACAGTGAACATTTCTTCGAAAGATCTAAAGATAAAGCAGCTGAATTCCATCACGAACGACCAAGCGAGATAACTGTTTGAAAATATGTGAAGAAGTTCTTATACAGCATTCACAGTCGAAGGCGAATTGAATACGTTATGTGACGATATTGTACGTAAATGCTGACAGTATAACGAAAGTATTAGAATCTGTATGTCTGTAGGGGAAGATTTTTAATGACGAGGGTGGGCCTCACTGTACTATACAAATAGGCAATTACACATAGGTAATTACAGCTGATTGTGCCAATTCACCTCTGCCACTCTCCCAGCAAGTGCTTTCACTCACTCGTGCTTCACCCACCCACACACACACACACACACCCACACACACACACACACCCACACACACACACACACACACACACACACACACAGGAACATTTACCCTCATGCAGTTTATGGCATTCGATCCCATCCACTGTCTTCCACGATTTTTCCAGTCGTCATCATCATCATCCTCTCTCTCTCTCTCTCTCTCTCTCTCTCTCTCTCTCTCTCTCTCTCTCTCTCTCTCTCTCTCTCTATCTATCTATCTATCTATCGACCTGTCAATCCATCTGTCTCCATCTCTCTGTCTCTTCGTCTTTCTCCTATTCCCTCCACCACACCAAACGTCATCTAACTCAGTACTTCCACTCCCTCCTCTCTCGCTCTCTATCCCATCCTCTCTGTCTCTCCCTTAACAATCCACTCTTTCCTCTCACTTTATAGCCGTCAGCGGCCGTCTTCGACGACAATGGGTCTCTGGCATGGAAAAAAACAACTCCACCACACAAAAGTGTCTAAGGAATCCCCTCCCACTCCCCTCCATTAACCTGGCGAAAGGGGTAAACACCGCCCCTTTACCCATGCAAGTTAAAGACGACCAACCCACACACACACACACACACACACACACTCCGCCACCCCTGGGCGTATGTGGGTCTAACGGGGCGTCTGTGTCTATAATGCTTTGTCGTTGAGGACGAGACTGGTCGACCGGCCTCGGGTTAGTCTACCAACCATCATTTCATGTGGCCGTTTCTTAACAGGGCCTTAGTGAAATTACGTGAAGATTACTGAAATATTTCAGTGAACGAAGTATTCTGTGTGTGTGTGTGTGTGTGTGTGTGTGTGTGTGTGTGTGTGTGTATCTGCCGATCAGATAAATTACGCAACACACTATGCATACTGATGGTAGCGTAGTCTCGGGCATTGAATCATTATGGAAGGAATGTAATACCAATGAGTTATCTAAGCAGTAACCATGTTGGAAAGACATGAAGGCGATCACGACCGGCAGTTGGAACAATTACGATTATAACAGGGTTTTTCCTAAGCACAAGATACGTCATAACAGCAAAAGGAAATGACGCAATTAAACAGGTTGTTCGAAGTCTCTGTCGAATGAATACGAATCACCTTGGTGTGAATATAACAATAACCCTATAGGCAAGCGTCAGCAATTGTCTATAACTCGTTATATATATATTTATATATATTTTTTTTTTTTTTTTTTTTTTTATACTTTGTCGCTGTCTCCCGCGTTTGCGAGGTAGCGCAAGGAAACAGACGAAAGAAATGGCCCAACCCCCCCCCCCCCATACACATGTACATACACACGTCCACACACGCAAATATACATACCTACACAGCTTTCCATGGTTTACCCCAGACGCTTCACATGCCTTGATTCAATCCACTGACAGCACGTCAACCCCTGTATACCACATGGCTCCAATTCACTCTATTCCTTGCCCTCCTTTCACCCTCCTGCATGTTCAGGCCCCGATCACACAAAATCTTTTTCACTCCATCTTTCCACCTCCAATTTGGTCTCCCTCTTCTCCTCGTTCCCTCCACCTCCGACACATATATCCTCTTGGTCAATCTTTCCTCACTCATTCTCTCCATGTGCCCAAACCATTTCAAAACACCCTCTTCTGCTCTCTCAACCACGCTCTTTTTATTTCCACACATCTCTCTTACCCTTACGTTACTTACTCGATCAAACCACCTCACACCACACATTGTCCTCAAACATCTCATTTCCAGCACATCCATCCTCCTGCGCACATCTCTATCCATAGCCCACGCCTCGCAACCATACAACATTGTTGGAACCACTATTCCTTCAAACATACCCATTTTTGCTTTCCGAGATAATGTTCTCGACTTCCACACATTTTTCAAGGCTCCCAAAATTTTCGCCCCCTCCCCCACCCTATGATCCACTTCCGCTTCCATGGTTCCATCCGCTGCCAGATCCACTCCCAGATATCTAAAACACTTCACTTCCTCCAGTTTTTCTCCATTCAAACTCACCTCCCAATTGACTTGACCCTCACCCCTACTGTACCTAATAACCTTGCTCTTATTCCCATTTACTCTTAACTTTCTTCTTCCACACACTTTACCAAACTCAGTCACCAGCTTCTGCAGTTTCTCACATGAATCAGCCACCAGTGCTGTATCATCAGCGAACAACAACTGACTCACTTCCCAAGCTCTCTCATCCCCAACAGACTTCATACTTGCCCCTCTTTCCAGGACTCTTGCATTTACCTCCCTAACAACCCCATCCATAAACAAATTAAACAACCATGGAGACATCACACACCCCTGCCGCAAACCTACATTTACTGAGAACCAATCACTTTCCTCTCTTCCTACACGTACACATGCCTTACATCCTCGATAAAAACTTTTCACTGCTTCTAACAACTTGCCTCCCACACCATAAATTCTTAATACCTTCCACAGAGCATCTCTATCAACTCTATCATATGCCTTCTCCAGATCCATAAATGCTACATACAAATCCATTTGCTTTTCTAAGTATTTCTCACATACATTCTTCAAAGCAAACACCTGATCCACACATCCTCTACCACTTCTGAAACCGCACTGCTCTTCCCCAATCTGATGCTCTGTACATGCCTTCACCCTCTCAATCAATACCCTCCCATATAATTTACCAG
>NC_092253.1:6187500-6260000 GCF_036320965.1 Panulirus ornatus
TCTTTTCCTCTTTGCCCTTCTTCTTCCTCCGTCTTCCTTCCTAATTCTCTCACCTTACTTTCCCTCTCTCCTGAACGTGTCCCGCCAATCTTAAAGCTGTCCTTCCGTGTCCAAGTGGGCTTTTACATGACGGCCTTGGCTATTTATATACATTTATTCAGGTACGTCACCACATCTCTCATCTCACGCGGGGGAAGGGAGGATGAAGAGGGGAAAGGAGGAGAGAGAGTGGGAGGGAGGGAGGTGATGGAACAGAGAGATGGTTCGGAGAAATTGGTGGAAAGAAAAAGAGAAATGAAGGATTAAGGAGAGAAATAAAAGGCAGATCCTGGATTAACTGAATGCAAGAAATAGACTTGAAATATCCACCAGTTTCGTCTGTCTTCTAGCTCGAGTGTTGGACCTGGAAATCTTCTTGTTGCTCTCTAGAATTACTTCAGTCTAGAGAAAATCTAGTTTGACAATCATTTTTTCAGAGAGTTAAAGGAGTCTATTTCTTAGTTAATGTGAAAATTATTAGAACTAACGTATCCTAAAGCGATACAGGCGCGCGCTCCTAATTATAAACACTTACGCGAAATAACTGAAAGTGTCTGCAGATAAATTAATTATACTTCTAGGGCCAACACTTGCAACCTTATGTAACTTTAACCTTAAGAATTCTATCAGTTATAATACATTCGAGGATTCATCTCTACAGATCACTGCTTACATGTATGAATGAGAGGCGTCTTCATAAAGCCTTTGTGGGCTTTGAATGATGAGCTTTCATTTTGCAGATACAGTAATATTATCAAAATATATCTAACACGACATTATTACATATCCGCTGACTTATACATACTGCAAGCATGCAAAGAAACATACGAATATCCAATCATACATACACAATGACGTACAAAGTCATGAACAAATCCTGTATGATCCTTCTACATCAAAATACACGAGGAGAATAACCCAATGTATCATTCCCTCAAAGGAAGCCAAGAGGCCATCTTCAGGCCATTCAACAAGATAAACTTTTTTGTCGTCTATTGCCCCTGGGGGCAAGGGGCGCTGCTGCTGCTGCCACTGCTGCTGCAAGACAGATATCGGGATATCTGTATCCCGAAGAGCCACCTGTGTCCCCATAGACCCAGGTCCCTTCGTTAGGTCTTCCCTGTAAGGCTTACTGAGGGAGGCGTCAGGCCTCTCGCGTGTGAAAGGGTTTGTGGTCGGGGAAGATGGATGGAAGGACCGTCAATATATAGACGCTACTGACCTCTACAGGTAATGGTTCTCAACTCCGTGGTCCTACCGTGTACACTTGACTGTATACCAGTGGTGTGGCTTCAGGAGATGAGTGTTGTCATATCCACATAATTGCTAGTGTGTGTGTGTGTGTGTGTGTGTGTGTGTGTGTGTTTACTGTGTGTTGTGGGGAAAGGGTTTTACACTCGTGTCGCTACGTCACTGAACTTTTTACATATATATATATATATATGAATGTATGGAGATACATACACCCTAGCCTAAGTTGGGTATCCCATTCATCGACCAGGCCCATGTGGGACGACTACCACGCCCAGGACTCGAACCCATGCGGGTCTAAACCCAGGCTAGCCCGTGCAGACTCATGGTCAGTAACCATCTGTCGTCTAACCTGTTATCTGTCTGTCTGGTTTTTATCTTCCCTACAGTAGGATTTATACGATTTCTGGATGACATGTTAAACCACTCAACCTCACCACTTATCTACCGTATCTATTAAGATTCGGGGAGCAATTCATGAAACAGTGAAGCTTATATAGAACCATGAAAACGTTATGTCTGTCAATGGGGAAAACTGTAAATGTAAAACCATAAACCCACCCGCCGGCAATACTCCACTAATGACTTCTCATCTGAATCAAAATAAGCAAAAATAAGATTTCTTAACGAATACGCCATATGAAATACGTCAAGCTTTTTTTTTTTCTCTCTCCTTGCTAATTATCTTACCATCTCCCTCTCCATTGTTATCAAGAAACAAAGACTACAGTACTTGTAAGAATTTTTTCGAGTGTATAATGACCCAGTGTTATACACTGTCTTCATTTCTCAGTATAATGACCCAGTGTTATACACTGTCTTCATTTCTCAGTATTCCCATCTATTTCAAAAGTCAATTTTGCTATCTATTATGGACTGTTAGTGTATATACGTTCATATTGTAGAGTTTCTCTAGGAATTTGTAGGTACCTGGTATGATTTGTAAACAATAATATGTACTTGGCATACATGTGTGTGTGTGTGTGTGTGTGTGTGTGTGTGTGTGTGTGTGTGTGTGTGTGTGTGTGTGATTATACAAATAAGACGAAAATGAAACTAAGGATATAATCTTTGCTAATGATCCTTTGACCTATGGCAATAATCTATACTGTATCATTAGCTGTTGCTATATTTTTCGAGTACGCGAGCATTCTCTTCTTAAAAGGTTTCATAACGGTATGTGAACCCATTTACATATTCTCAGAATATAAAAACAATACGCAAACGTCATAGCCAAACAAACACTTTAATGTCAATAAGAAGATTTTCAGATCCCACACTCAAAGAATATCACCCATACGTCTTACTAGCCACTCAATTAAGAATCTGTCATTTATTTTCACTGTTATTTGTAAATAATATCATCCAACAATTGTCATTAGAAAATGCAAAGCTTGATTTCTAATGAGCCTATAAATATGGAAGACAAAAAACCTGTTGTAAGTGTAAATTACTTTTCGTCTTAAAGATAATTCATTAATTTTCCTCTTGAGACGGCAATGTAATCCCGCTCACTATGTTGGTCACGGATCACATTTTTCCCCCGACATCAAAATCTCGGTGAAGCGAAAGATTCTGGGCCTCGTAAATTTTAACGACGCAATTTTAGGAGATTTTCTGACAAGCGTGTTCAACCATCACATTTTGACCTCCCAAAAAAAAACGAGAAAGAAAAAAAAACTTTGATTTTGTCATTCATTTTTGACACAGTCATACGAATCTTTTTTTCTTTTTTCCTTTATCTTAAAAGTGCATTTGATGGGTTCGCTCAATCACCACAGAGTCCTGGTTAAGTAAAGAGTGAAGATATATCATTCCGACATTGTAACACCTATTGGATAAAGACGCAAAAATTATCATCCTTTACATGTTGAGGCAAGAGAGAAAACATGTGGCGGAAGGCACAATACATAAGCAGAAGGATACGATACTTCGAATATCGAATGGGAATAATTAACCGTAAGAGATGATGAAAAAAAAAAGAAATACGAAAGAATTTCAAAAAAAAAATGCAGTAGTTTGGCTCGTTTTACTCTGGCGCGCTGGGGGGAGGTGGGGGTGATGGGGGTGGGTGAGAGGAGCTCATTATAGCCAAAATGCTCTAGCCACTGGCGCGATGGGGGTGCAATCACGCCAGCTGGGAGAGAAAACCTCGTCACATTACTCGAAATGTGAGTTGAATCATGGAGGACGCCACGCCAGTCAGAGCCAGCCAGCAGAATGGATCCTTTGACGAGATCTCTTTCTGGGTTTTTCAGGTAAACACAACGACTTTCGCTGAGTTTTTTCTTTTCTTTTTTAGGCACGATCTGTTGTTGTCCCCTTGTGTATGCCAGGTCGTACAGTGAACATCTGATGAATGGTCGTGGCGCAGTGGTCGTTTGTCGAGAGGGAGGGTGGGTGGTGGTTCATGAATATCCTGGGGAAGAAGTGAGGTGGGAGAGGTTAGGAGGGAGAAGGAGGGGAGAGACAAGGTGATAGGAGGAAGGATAAGGAAAGCAGAGAGGGAGAAGGAGGAAAGAAAGAGGGTAGGAAAAGTGAAGAGAGGACCATGGAATGGAAAGGATGATTAAAGGAGAGTGGGAGTGAACGATGAAAGCAAGGAGAAAAGGATGAAGATGACGAAGGAAGGAGAAAGAAGCAGCAGGGAAAGACGGGGAAGAGCCAGAGTTGGAGGGAGAAAGAAGGAAAGATTGAAGGAAGGAGAGAGAGAGAGAGAGAGAGAGAGAGAGAGAGAGAGAGAGAGAGAGAGAGAGAGAGAGAGAGAGAGAGAGAGCTAAGATGGAAAATAGATACGATAAAGAGAGGGAACAAGAGAGGAAAGACTGAGAATCTGGGGGACACGAGGGAATAATGATAATGATAATGATAATGATGGTGATGATGATGTTCTTCATCCTGTGGTGGTGATGGATGGCCTTGCTGTTGTTGCCGACCTGCTCCCTCAATTGTGGTGGCTGTTGTGGTGTCTGCGTCTGCAGTGATGGTGTTCTGAGGTCGTGGAGGATAGGAGGTACTGTTTTGGCTATAGTGTTAGGTGGGAGTGGTGAGTGGTGGGCTCTTAAGATTTAGAATTCACGAATAAAAGACATGTGGTACCTATATAGTCAACGAGTTAACTCCTTTTGTATCTATATGTATCTATCTAACAGCAAACTTGCATATACAAGTACAACATCATATATACACATGTATATACACATGTGTATGTGGATGAGTTGGGCCATTCTTTCGTCTGTTTCCTTGCGCTACCTCGCTAACGCGGGAGACAGCGACTAAGTGTAATGAAAAAAAAATGTGTGTGTATATATAAATATATATGTATGTGTGTGTGTGTGTGTGTGTGTGTGTGTGTGTGTGTGTGTGTGTGTGTAAACTGAAAAACAGACGAAAATCTTGACCTTAAATAACTTCCTGTTTGGACGGAATCAGAGGCAGGATGATAAGCTCTGGCTGCCACAAGAACTCACTTTGCATGTCTGATACACCCACACTGGAATCCTGCCAACCATAGTCTCGATCCTCTCTTTCAAACAGAGCCTTTTCAAATGGGATGGAACACGGTCTTCCTCCCGGATTCGTCGCTGGAACCAAATAGTGTTCAGACGTACTCTAATGATGACACTGGAATTCAGTTCTCTATTGATACTATACGCCTCTAGGTCTGTCTATACGTTTATACATTATAGAGATCATAGAGGATTTCTCTCAGAGGTAACGTACTCTTTCTACAATGAAACTAGCTAATTAAGCTTCAAATTCGATAAAAATATAGGTGAAAGCTTGGCTTACCGAAACAAATGATGTTAGAACATTTTTGTATAATTTACTCTCTCTCTTTTAGTGTTATACGGAGTTATGCGGAATTATTTTTTATGTTAATACTGCTATATAGTTCATTTGACTGGAGTAATGTTTACTTCCTTTAAGTTCGAAATATATTCAGGAAGACAAATATATCCCATTTTCTTCATTCCACGCATTTCCTTTCGAAAGACGACGAGATGAAAATCTTTTTTTCTTTCTTTCTTTCTTTCTTTTCCAGATTTCTTTGCTTTCCAGGAATCGTATCTTCCGCAGCTGAAGCAGAAAACAGTGGGAAATAACTGGAAATTATTTCTTGTAGTGGAGGACAGCGGTTGTCCCCTCCATCTCCAAGACCAGAGGAGGAAAGTCTGCCGTGTGTGGTATAACACACACACACACACACACCACACACACACACACACACACACACACACACACACACACACACACACACACACAGAGTCAAACGCTCAGCAGGAGAAGCAAGAAGAAACACACGTTTTAAGTATTGCTATATATATTCCTTCCTTCTATTAAGTGATCATTTCATTATCAGATTCTTAAGTATCAAGTTTCTGATCATAAGTTAATCCCAGATGTATCTCTTCAAACTCCTTTTCACCTTTCATCTTCTGTGGCCATGACTGGGGCTTGCTTTTGCCTGTGGTCACTTGAGAAAAAACTTAGAATAATAATCCATGAGTCATTTTCCTTCAGGATTGCCTCATATATTCCTTTACTTTTCTATTATCGAGTCAAATATTCACATATTTAGAATTTTCTTTTCCATCTATACACTCAAACATATATTTCATTTAGTACCTCCATTCCCATCGGCGTAAGTCCAATATAAGTGGACACATTTAAGCAACTTCTGTAGGAAATGTATTTGCAGAACTTGGGGTTCCTCTGTCTCAACCAATTCCACAGACTAGCAAGGAAAAGCTTCCTGATTTTCCCTGGAACCAGTCGACTTGCTCACCTTGCTTCCATTTACTGTTCCTTTTCGTTGTGTTCAAAGTCATCTTGGTATCAAATTTGAGTCAAGTTATCATAAGTCTAGTTTGCTGTCAGTTATCGTACTGTCTAGCGAGACTTCTGTGTGTTATCATAATGTCTATGATGTATAAAAGTTAACAAAATATCTTCTTTGCTAAAGTTATCCTATGTCTCATTTGCTGAAAATTATGATACAGTTTGATTAATTGAAACCGCTAATGTCAAGGCTTTTGAGAGTTGTCGTAATCTTAAACTATTGAATGTTATCGTAATGTATACTTTCTTATAAGTTACGATGAGCCGAGTTGCCGAGTTGGTTGAAAGTTATCGTAAATGTCTAGTTGGTTGAGAGTTGTCGTAAATGTCTAGTTGGTTGAGAGTTGTCGTAAATGTCTAGTTGGTTGAGAGTTGTCGTAAATGTCTAGTTGGTTGAGAGTTGTCGTAAATGTCTAGTTGGTTGAGAGCTGTCGTAAATGTCTAGTTGGTTGAGAGCTGTCGTAAATGTCTAGTTGGTTGAAAGTTGTCGTAAATGTCTAGTTGGTTGAAAGTTGTAAATGTCTAGGTGGTTGAAAGTTGTCGTAAATGTCTAGGTGGTTGAGAGTTGTAAATGTCTAGGTGGTTGAGAGTTGTCGTAAATGTCGAGTTGGTTGAGAAATGTCATCATGCCCAGTTTATGAAAAGCCATCATAATTGCTTCCCCACTCCGCTGTCTCTCATCCCGGACGTTTATTCTTCCTCTCTCGTTGTGGCAAGATGAACTGGGTTTTCTCGAACGTCTATTGCGTTGGTTAACTTCTTTAAGGAGCATCGGAACGTAAAATGTGATCGTTAATCCCATTTGTTCATGGGTCGTCAGAGAATCGAAATCTTCGTTTGTCTTGTATAAAGGATACGTACTTCCAGCTTACATTCTAAACACAAAATGATAATTCCTCAGATCTTTATATCAATGGGAATACAGTCTCGTCAAAAAACTCCTTCTCTCTCCAGAGGAGCTTACATTTCCCCGCTACTGGAAGTAGCGCAGACTTCAGAAAGACGGGATTTGCACATAGAAGAAAAAAGAAATACAAAGATATCGATCTCATTGCTTCCGAACTATCGAGAGCTACAAATGAACACTGTCATCAAAATGAAATCAGGTTGCAATAAGACTGTAATAATAAGAAACGGACGCAAGGTTAACTCAACCAAGATTCAATCTGACATCACTATATTTCGACTGTGAAATCATCTAATTTGTTTCAGTGAACTGTTCTTGTCACCTTATTTCAAACACAGTTTGTAAGGGAGGTGGCAAGCGCTGTGGCAGAAAAGTACCAGTAATTGAAAAGATACATACATATATATATATATGAATATTGCACACACACACACACACACACACACACACACACACACACAGGTAGATAGCACGGAAACACACAAACAAACGCACACCAACAGTCAGGCTTGTGACTGCCAGATCAAGTTTCTATCGAACCAGCTTGGGAGGAGGCCGAGGAGGAGGGAGAGGGCGGACGAAGAGGAGGAGAAGGACGAGGCGGAGGTGGAGGAGGAGGAGGAGAGAGGAAGAAGAGGAGGAAAGAGGAGAAACAGAAACACAAGGCGAAAGAGGGCAAGAAGAAGACAAAGGAGAGGGAAAAACAGAAGAATGGAAAAAAAGGGGAGATAATGACACTTGGAGGAGCTGAAGAAGAAGAAGAAAGAAGAGGAGGAGAAAGAAGAAGAGGAGGAGGAGGAGGAGGGACAGGAGGAGAGAAAGAGTGGAGGGGAGTGGATGAAGCTGGAGAGTACAGCTGCTATCATGTGTCCGGCAGAGTTTATCAGCCCAGCCTCCCCCCGGGGTCGACCCTGCCTCTCTGCTTCCTTTGTGTCATTTGTGGAGCCAAGCTCACCCGCCGTGTTATCTGGCCCCGCTCCCGGCTGCCGTGTGTGTGTGTGTGTGTGTGTGGGTGTGTGTGAGAGGTTATCATAATCCGTTCTAGTTTAACAATCTTTCGTTCAAATGATGAATAGACTCTTTGTACTATCTATCTAGTAACCAAGTAATAAAAAAGCGTTAGAACTGAACTACGTTCATTGAATAAGCGAACTATAGGTGACCCTAAAGAGAAGATAATCCCTTAAACTTATGTAAACTAGGACAGGCGAAATTCGTACATCAACGCAGTCTAAATACACACTAGTCTGCACGGCAGTTGCAAAGGAAACTGTTCATTAGGAAGGTAGTTCATCATTTCGTTTGTATGATAAGATGATGAATGGGGAGGGATATTTGCTCGTGGAGAACACACAATGATCAAATACATGCACTGCTGACAGACTGATTATCTGTTCCATGAAGAAATATTTGAGTCGATTTCCATGCAAGAGGGAAGGAAATCTAGGATCTAGACAATATGTGTGTGTGTGTGTGTGTGTGTGTGTGTGTGTGTGTGTGTGTGTGTGTGTGTGTCGGTGTGTTTACGGGATAACCTCTTTGTCATATTCTTTGATAAATTCATGGTCTGCACCTGGAGCAGGTGGAAGCTAGTGGAGAGCACAAAGGCTTGAACCACTATCCTGTCATGTAAATTGAGACAGAAGAGACGGCAGAACCATGGAAGAAAAAATTGGTACACTCAAGTCTATTTTTCGGGTCAATAATGACCCCCATCTTTAATGATAACAATGAATTGTACACGCTGGCATTGACGAAGAGCAAAGCCAAAAGACAGATTCCCCAAAATGTTAGACAAATGGAGACAACGGGAAATAATGATGGAAATTCTACACTCTGAAAACATGACAGGTTTGCCTAGCCAGTAGGAAAGATGTGGATCTTGGACACCCTTCGAGGAAAAATAATAATACATGGGGGATACCAGCAGAAAGGGGCACCATTAAGGCATCCCCCTTATCCCCTACATTCCCTTAACGTCCTCCTACACACAGGCAAAAACCTTATTAGTGTACCAGCAGCGAAGCTCTGGCATAATTAGGGAGTGCCAATTAGAGCCAAGTTATGCCACCTCCAGCCAAGCAGTGCCACTTAGAGCCACACAGGTGTCGGTAATGTCAGGTATGGAGCCCTAGAGGGCCAACGAATGAGAGAGAGAATGGGAGATTGTAGGATCATATACCTATCGTACAACAGATCGAAGAACTTCTGTAAGGATTCTAATGCGACAAAACGAAGACAGAACACGTCGAAGTGAAGCAAAAGGAATCCAAGACTGCGTGATGCAAGTTGCAAAACTGTTCATGGACGACACAGTACCGTGATAAACCACGCTTGAAATTCATAAAGAAAGCCCCCTTCTCTCTCTCTCTCTCTCTCTCTCTCTCTCTCTCTCTCTCTCTCTCACTCTCTCTCTCTCTCTCTCTCTCTCTCTCTCTCTCTCTCTCTCTCTCTCTCTCTCTCTCTCTCGGGTTGTGCTTTGCTGAATATCATGTGCTTGTGAAGGGAGATTAGTTGCCTATGGTGATGATGAGAGAGGTGAAAAAGGCTATAACCTTCAGGGTGAAGAGGAGGAAGAAGAGGCAGAGGTTAGCAAGAGAGACGAAGACGAGGTAGAAGGAGGAGACAAAGGAGAAAGAATGGAAAATAAAAGCTTAGATAGTAAAGCCAGGGGTGGAGGAGGAAGAAGAGGAGGAGGAAGAAGAAGAAGAGACAGTGAATGCAAATGAAGATAAGGCAGGTTAGGAGGACGAAAGAGGGAGAAAACGTAAGATAAAAGTATGAGAAAGAGGAGAAAGAAAAGAAAAATAGGCGTACGAAAGAACAGTGGTAGAATTTGTTTGATCTCACACCAGGAAGGAAGAAAAAAAAAAAAATATATATATATATATATATATATATATATATATATAGAGAGAGAGAGAGAGAGAGAGAGAGAGAGAGAGAGAGAGAGAGAGAGAGAGAGAGAGAGACAGACAGACAGAGTATCTATCTGCAAGTACCTTTGACGAGATTATGCTATAAGGCAGGGATAGAGACAAACAGACAGACAGAGAGACAGTCAAACAAACTGAAAAAGAGAAAGAAAGAGGGACAGAAAGACAGAGACAGAACCCTGAAGAAAGAGCACAGTGGAGACAGGTTATGAAAAAGATGAAAGAAAACGCCAGAAAGAAGAAAGGAAAAAAAGAAAGTGGGAAACATCGAGAATTCGTGGAACTACGAGGGAGGTAGATTCAGGCAGGCTTATAAGGCACAAAGGAGACGAGGCGGACTTGTGTTGGGTATAGACGAGAGTGGTGAACGTGCCAGGTCTACAGACCTAGGGAGAGAGAAAGAGAGAGACAGAGAAGGAGGAAAAATAGGGAATACAAAAGAAAAAGGAGGGGAAAGGAAGAGAGGAGAGGAGGTGGAGTGAGGAAGGAAAAGGAGGAAAATGAGAAGAAACAGACAGAGAGGAAGATTAAACTGGAGGAAGAGGAAGAAGTAAAGGATATGATAAGTGATGAATTCAGAAGAAGAAGAATAAAGAAAGACGAGGAGGAGGAGGAGGAGGAGAATGGCAGAGTCGACTAAGAAATGATAAGTTGATAAAGTAGGGGAAGAGGAATGCGACAGTGAAAGCCAGATGAGAAAGGAGACAAGAGATTAGAAAAGGATGCCGAAGAAAGAATGAATGAGACACAGGACGGAGGCAGGAGGAGAAGTGGTGATAATGGAGAAACGAGAAAGAAAAAGAAGGGAAGATGTGGCAGGAGGAGGAGGAAGCGGAAGAAGAAGAAGAAGAGTTCGTCCCCAGACGATGGTGTTGATGCCATCACTCACGCTCCTGAAGAACCAGTTGCTGTCCAGAGGTCACACTCCTGGAGCGGCCAGCCACGGCCTGACTTACTGAGGCCCTCGTTACCCCAGACCCGAGGCATGATAGGGTGGGGGGGTGGTCGAAGAGAGAGAGAGAGAGAGAGAGAGAGAGAGAGAGAGAGAGAGTAGACGTGGGCTGCACTTCCATGATGGCAATACGCAAAATACAGAAAGTCACTCGCTGTGCCGCCCGACACACGCGAACTCTGTTGACGTCTCCATCGTATCTGTTTACGACGTAGTGACGCAAGAGAACGAGTTATCCCTCACTCAGTCAACTATTTCACTCCACAGGGAACAGGACTCGCCTTCCTCCCTCCCCGAACCCTTAGAAGTAAAGATGTATAGGTCAGAGCTGAGGAGGACCAGAGGAAAGTGTGACACGAAAAAAAAAAAGAATATAACATGTGGAAAAAAAAAAATGATGATCCTGAGGGAGGTGCTTCAGACAGAAGCCAAAAAAAACAGGGAAATTGGTCATTAGAAGAGATGATAAATCAGGTAGGGAGTACCATCACCGATAATTTGTGAAAGACGTAGAAAAGCGTCTTGTTTTAACAGGCTTGTCTAAACCTCTTGGTTCTTTACTATTTCGGACAAGTGGCCTAAGCCAATGATGTCTTGGAAGTGAGACAGCATACATGGGTAATTGGGGTATGTGAGACAACATACATGGGTCATAGACTCCTTTTGGATCTATGGGGACAATGGTTCGAATCTCTTTAACACGTCATTCCGAGACAAGCAGCAATTCCTTGTTACAAAAACACGCTATAGCCTCTTCCAGATCTTTACTGTAGTATCTGAATCGTATTTATTGAATCTTAGGGTAATTATCTATCAAAGCCGATATATAATTACCTCCCTTATCTACATCATTTCATAAAGGTATCGAAACATACACGCATCTACAGTGAGAGTGAGGAATGAAACTAAATATACACTGAAACCAAATCCATGAGAAACACGCATCGCACACTGAAGGCTATGACTGATCACATTTTTCAGGACCAATCCTTTTTTGCCTCCGATTCATTGATTCGTTTCGTGTCGATTTCAGGACGTGTGTCAGGGAAGGGCTGCTTCCTGTTACCGCTTGAGTGAAATTCTACATTAGCCTCAGTGTTACCAAATCAGCATCAGATTTCCTGACCTGTGTTGCCTGATACGAGGAGCTGAAGGTATGTTTGCCAACTGCAGGTCCCACTGCCACGCCTGCTGCCAGACGTTTGATATAAAGGTAATGAAAGAGAGAGAGAGAATACCTGTTAATTCCAGAAGTGAAGATTAGATCAACGAAGAGGGGTACCCTTAGTTCATATTGGAGACAGAATACATTTTTTTCCCCCCAAATAGAATACATCATTTTCTTCCCCCTAAATAGAATACATTATCTTTTTCCCCAGGTAAAATTATGAATCATTTATATCAAGAATGAAACGCTAAACCTTAATGTCAAACTGGAGTCGTTTGTATAAAGAAGTCAACATGGAAAGCATCAATAACTTCCTGGAAACGATTATACAAGAATCGAATATCATAACAGAGTAATCAAGACGACCTTTATCATTCAAACTACAGCATCTAACGTAGCGTTGAGTTCGACAGAAGCACTAACATTCCTCGTTAATCGAAGTAGCGGATTGTATCTTAGAACCCAACATACAAAGCAAGAACCACCTGAACACAGAACAGTAAATAGAAAATCATATTAGAAAAGAGAAATAGATAGTTTTCAAAAAGAAAATAGACGACTGATTGATACATGATAAAAAGAATACAGTGGAAAAAAAAGAAAAGAAACTCACCAGTTTACACTTTGTAAAAGATGTTTCCAAAACTGTACATGCAACCCATTCCATAATCAAATGAAAAACAAGAAACCCACACTAATGCAGCCATTACGGGTCTCTAACCGACCAATCTTAATCTGTTTTTAGCTCCATATGACCAGCTATATGCATGGTTAGTGGATGGTTATCGTGTTGCGTGTCCAAACCACAACCCCTCTGGCATATCTCTGGCCTTGAGAATGCGTTGGATGGACGTGGGTGTAAGAAATGGAGAAGGGTATGTGGTTTGTGTCTATGCGAAAGACGTGTGTATAGTGGAAGTGAATGGCTGTGAGGAGAGAGGATGAGAATGGATAAAGATGAAGGAAGGTTGAGGAGTGTAGGAATGATGGAGTGAGGGAGTGTGTGACTATTCTTAAATGAGGTTTGGGAGGGGAGTATGGGTTTCTGCTGGTGTGAGGAGGAAGTTTTAGAAAAAGGGAAGATGAGTGTGTATGAGTGAGTGTTTATGTTTATAGGGAGATTGTTGCAATAGGGTGAAATGAGGATGAGTGTATATAGAGGAAAATGCAGCTGAGTGTGTAGAAGGTCGAGGAGGATAAGCGAAAGAGGAGGTCGAGTGTGTGTGGGATGGGTGTACAGAGAGTGCAACTTGAGTGTGTGTGCGTGTGTGTGCTGAGAGAGGGATCTTCAAAGTGACGTGACAGAGTCGAAGCTGGTGAAAAAGTTTATGCAAGAATCAGTTTTCATTGGAGTTCAACTGTTGCTGAATGCTCATACACCAGTGGTTGGTCACAGACACACACACACACACACACACACACACACACACACACGCGTCTATGAACACCTTCAGGTTACCAGTGAGACTACGTATACACACTTACACCCACACGTCCTACAAAGACACCTGGAGCTGGAGACAGACAATACCCGCATACCCTCACGGGCTCAACCTCATGATAACATCACTATCCACGGAAGTGAGTGACTGTCACCTTAGGGGGAAATGTTTACAAAGGTGTCATTTCCAAGACTCGTCCATCATATTCACCCCCTAACATTAGCTTGGAAGTATGACTCCTCCTGTCTCACAATGAGAGGACCACTAATGTACAACGATATGCTTCTTCAGCAAAGTCTTTAAGAATCGCCACAACCATATAAGCTCAGGACTTTACTCATCGTGAAGGGGAGGATAAGAAAGCTCACAAATGACTTACACAGTCGAGGTATATATCAAAAGCCCATGATGAACGAGTGGATCATTGGGTTATAACAGCAATCATCATCATCGTCAAAAAATGGTACTCCGTCTCGCATGATATGAGCTACTCACTTTGCGAAATCCATTCCAGTGTCTTAACAACTCTTCTTACAGAAGGCAAACGGAAGAAAAAACAGAGGCAGAAGACACGCCCGTCCTGCGGTTAAGGAGCCATAAACACACACTAATGCTTACCTTCAGGTCAGGTAGCATCAACTGGTGAAAAAAAAAAAAGGATTAGCGTGCGTTCCCTTTTGCAGATGACCGATCACAAGACATCGTTTCTCCTCGGCTTTCGGGAGGGACATGCCTATCTCGTCGGGACAATGGGAAAGTTCACGGGACGATACGTGACCAAGGGTTGGGAAGAACACAGGTTGGACGGAGAGAGAGAGAGAGAGAGAGAGAGAGAGAGAGAGAGAGAGAGAGAGAGAGAGAGAGAGAGAGAGAGAGAGTTAAAGAACAAAAACTTAGAGTTCCGTTTGAGTGCTGTTCTAGAGCTGTGGTTCTTGTTCTCGACTGCTTGGCGTAGCGTGTCTAATGTACTCATTATCTAACACAGACGCGCAGAGAGAAATTATAGGCCACAGCGATACAATCCTAACTTGGCAAACTTTAAAGTGATGCCTGGAACCATCTTGTACACTCTTCGTGTGTCAGGAGGTTGGTTGTGGACAAGCACCAGCCCAGGGATGAACTACCCTCCTCACTGTGGATGGAGTGTTGAAGTGGTTGCCGGAACCACCTCAAACCCTCAATGCGAGTAAGTTATAGACGACGGACGCCCAGAAGAGTATTACCTTCGTGATTTATGAGAGCTGAAGCAATGCCAAGAAAGGTGTTACATCCTCCTTGTCAGTAGGTTATATAAATACATGTATACGCCAGCGGCTTTGGAACCTACAGCCGTCCCAGGAAGGGTGTTGAAGAGGTGTTGGAAACCATTTTCGACACCTTCCGCGTCAGGAATAATGGTCTTGCTTTCTGCCTCATTAAAACTATTACGCTGCCGGGCTATGCTTATATACCTTCCCCCACTATGAATCTTACGGTTATTTTTCTTTTTTTTCCTTTTTTCCTCCACTTCCCATCTTCACACGCTTTCTCTTACTCTTCCTATTCTCATTATATATATATATATATATATATATATATATATATATATATATATATATATATATATATATATATATATATATCACTTCGATACGGAGTTTCCTCAAGATTGATCCTTTGACATAAGAATTCAATCTAGCCACATACGCATACAGGTGCACTACCTCACAACGCACACACACACACACATACACACACACACACACGGACAAGACACGGGGCAGCACGGGCGTAAGGCTCGCTATCTCCTTGTAACACACAACTCGTAATCACACACACACACACACACTTAACCTCATAGTCACACGTTTAAGCTCATCCTCAGCTTGTTTCAGACTTACACGACGATCAACTTTCTCATTGTATGATTGCGTTGTAGAAACGTCTCCTTACCAGTGTTATGCCACGTAAATGATGCTTTAGGAAATGGTGTCGCGGTGGTGGTTAAACATTGTTCTAAAAGTCTATCGTGTCTCCCAATCTTTCCTATGGTGTGTATACTATCTACTGTACGTAAGACTTATAGATTATAGTAGACAAAATGTGTTATGATTGTAGTTCCACTTACAAACCACTGGTTCAGATTTCGTATATCTAGTGTTTGTTAAACGGTCTATTTTTAGCAAAAGAAAATAGTTCAGATTTGATAGAATACACCAAATGCATTATTAGGGAATGATGTATATCCATGTTTTTTTTATCTTTCCCCATACGACTTCTCCGGGTAGTTTAACGAAATCTCAAGGGCTGATCTAGATTTAAGTAGAAAAGATAAATCGTGGCCCCTCGTATGAGTGACTGTATCGTGATGGAAGTGGGGAGAGAGAGAGAGAGAGAGAGAGAGAGAGAGAGAGAGACACGCTAGAACTCAAAAGTTCTTTAAGAATTCCAAGCTCCACTCCAGATTTCAATATCGCATCGGAACAAACCTCTCATGAACCCTTTAGGAAACGGCGAAAAAAAAAAATATGCACAAAAATAAAATTGTTTTTAATTCCTAGGCAAAACTGAAGACTCTTGAGGATATATGTGCATGTTGGGGAATCCCATAAATGTAAAATGATCTTCGTAAACAGCAATCTATTGGTCTCTAACTACTGCCTTATGTTGTGTCTGTGTGTTCAATTTAATGTTAACTGGGACGATGGGAAAGTGAACCCTAAGGAAGGAATATTCATTAACGCTACATATATATATATATATATATATATATATATATATATATATATATATATATATATATATATATATATATATATACCTTAAAGATAAGAACGATTCGATGACGTAGAACGTGCAATTTACACGATTCGAAAACGCACATAAATGTAAACGTCATTACGGTGATATAGTGAATACATGAGGCAGTACAGCGAAGATGAGAATATGAGGTACCGTGATGAGACGATGAATGCCAGACTTGGTCGTGGGACATGATGAATGTGAGGCAGTGTTACTGCTCGCGTTAAACTGGCCACACCCGTTATGCTTATGGGTCATCATCGAGGCATTCCCACCGTGATGACTCTAACTGTACTATCCACACCTGCTATAATGAGTTCCTCTTCTCCTCTTTTTTCCCCCAAGTCCCTCGTATTCTTCTTTTACTACCCCCTCTGTGTCAGTCTATTTCTCTATATCTCTATCTATCTTTCTTTCCTTCTTTCTCTTGTTTCATTCGCCTTCCACCGACATCTATTTTGCATCCTCATATTTCATTTCTCTATGGTCCTCTTGTTTCAGTAAGTTAATCTCTTATTTTCATTCATTAACCTAATCACTTAATTTCATTCATATCTTTCGTTTGATGAGTGTGTCTTGTACATCAAGATCTTAACCCGTGCAAGGTGAGTGCAAAATTATATAAACAGACTCTAAATATACATATACACAAATATATAAATATCTGGGTATTACAAAAGACAATTATATAAGTACATACACAGACACACAGAATACATCATATTGGGTCTATAAAAAAAAAATAGAAGGTCACTTTACGGTGAGGATGAAGTCTTAAGTGAATCTTTCGGCGACAATTTCGACTCAAATACACAATGACACAAAAGTCCAAACAAGCTGGTTCAACCCTAATTACCTCATGAAATTCAAATAGATAACTTCGCTAATCGTCGAATCTGGCTTGAAGCTATCATGACATAATATAACAATATGAGGATATTTTTTATATCGCTTGGTGTCATATCATCTCTTAAAAAAACATGATTCTAGGCATCAAGATGGCGAGAGATTTGAATATCACCCAACTACATATTCGTACCGGAAATATTTTTCCTAAACGAAAAGAAAAGAATCATTTAAGGTATGACAAATGTGTGTGTGTGTGTTTGTGTGTGTGTGTGGGGGGTTCACAAATTCTTGAAAACGACTTAAAAAGGATTTGAAAAGAGAACAAAACAGAAAAGACAATATATATATATATATATATATATATATATATATATATATATATATATATATATATATATATATATATATATATACTGAGAGAGAGAGAGAGAGAGAGAGAGAGAGAGAGAGAGAGAGAGAGAGAGAGAGAGAGAGAGCGAAGCTGAAACCACTGTATCAGTGACACGACCAAAGGATCAGGTAATCGTCTTGCATTTAGCGAGAACCTACGTCTTAAGCAACGTGGATAGAGGAGGACCTGAGCAAGTGCGTTGCTGATAATAGACAGAAAGACAATCACTCAGTCAGACAGTCATTAAAAAAGAGACAGAGAGTAAAAGAGACAGACAGATGGAGAATATCAGACATAAGATCTTATAACTGGTGATAAAGTCCTATAATCTCAAAGTATCACCAGTGATTTTCGTCTTCCTTTAAAAGAAACTATTTCTACCCAATCTGATAAACACCAATAGACATACAGATCTCAGGAAGCTGCATAGATGAACTTAACATTTTTCCTGGTAACGAGGGAGAATGCCAATGATTTTACAAGCTACAGAGCCACAAGCCTGGATGACTGACTTAGGTCACTTGAGATTTATTCCTGAGGTCTGTAGACAGACGACCTACTCTCCTGCTATCCTGTTTGCTAGGCTGCTTGCTAACCAACGTGTTATATCCCACCTGAAACTCCTTGTGAGTCAGAGGAATACCAGAAGAGCGTCTTGCAGGAGTTCTGTTATTCCAAGAATATTGCGATGCAGATGTACATATACGCGATGAGACGATAACCGCTGGTAGGCAACTTGATCTGTGTGGTTGGGGGCATAGGCAGGTGTCCGTGTGTGGTGTGTGTGTGCGTGTGTGTGTGGGAATTCGAGGATGTATATATTTCATACATGTATATTTTCTATTTCATCCTTGATAGTAACGAACATTCATTGCGATGGTTAAATTCAATTTCCGGTGAACGACTAGAACATCAAGTAACATGAACAATATACAGCGAACGACTAGAACAACAAGTAGCATGAACAATATACAATGAACAAGTAGAACAACAAACGACATGAACAATATACAGTGAACAACTAGAACAAGAAGTAACATGAACAATTTACAATGAACAACTAGAACATGAACTGATGACGTTAGTCGCTCGGAGATGTCTCTAAGATATTTCGTCTTACAAGTGAGTGGCTGTGAAAACAAGATACAAGGAAAACGGGAGAGGAGACTAAGGAGACAGGCGTATGAAAAGAAACAGAAATATGCTTTGGGTTAGGTGTATGACTATACTAGCTACACCACGAGGTAGGAAAGGAACAAATCCTGAAGACCACGAGTTCAGAAGATGAGAAACTGAGTCTCTAATGGATCGAGTCCTCGAAGAATATGAGTAAGAAACGTGTTGATCTATATGGTTTGAAATGGTCGAAATATTCCAACTCATCTCCATGTTAATCCTAGGGAATGATTCATGGACACTACCTTCAGGCCATCAACACCTTCAGACACCACGTTTGTCTCTTACCTTCTCTTTGGCCATGATGGTCTTCTGCAGTACGGAGACCTGCCTGTTGTCTTTGACCACCTCCCTTCGCGCCTCCGTCTTCACCGCCTTCAGTTGTCTCTCGTGTTCCTGCTTGTACTTCCTCAGTTCTACTGTTCTCTCCTTCTCCGCCGCCGTCTTTGCGGCAAGCTCGGCTCGTAGCCGCTCTTTCTCCTGACGAAGGGCTGCAAGCTCCCGACGGAGGTGTGCCAGCTCGGCCGAAGATACCAGCTCCACGCCTTGCTTGCTCTGTGGGAGATGATGGGGTAGAGGAATGAGGCTGTGATGATTCGTAATGGGAATAAATGATAAATGTGGCTGAAACTAATGATGCTCACGGCGATGGTGTAGATAAGGATGGTAATGACACTGATAAAGATGGTAATGACACTGATAAAGATGATGGTGATGACTGTGACGAAATTTATGAAAGAGGTGATTACTAATGCAGTGGTGAAGAATATTTCTCTCCACATTAACTGTAAAGTCTGCAAAATCAAGTCTTAACTCAAGTTT
The DNA here is from genome assembly GCF_036320965.1 of Panulirus ornatus. Taxonomy (NCBI): domain Eukaryota; kingdom Metazoa; phylum Arthropoda; class Malacostraca; order Decapoda; family Palinuridae; genus Panulirus; species Panulirus ornatus. The sequence goes on from NC_092253.1 coordinate 6,207,057, forward strand.
TTTTTTTCCTTTTTCAGCTTAAACTCTCTACCTGACATCCCTTTGATAGCCTAAGGGCATAAAGCAACTACGAGAAAAAATATATGGTAGAAAACAAGATGGAGATATAATAGAAAGAAGAAAAATTTCTTCCAAGACTTTTCTTAAAAGCTCATTATCACATCTTTCAAATTACCGCTTAGTCGCTAACATGAGCAGTCTGGCCTTGTAATGTATGCACCTCTTGTAACCTCAGCTTATGGTAGTCACTTAGCAAAAGGTGCTAATGACATCAAGTTAGGGAGGCCGAAGTGTTTTGGTAAGGACTCAGCATAGGCTATCTGACTAATCTTGGCGTCCCTAAAGGTAAGGAGAATTTGTAGTGACCGCTGATGTTCTCTTGTTTTACCGTGTAAGTCTACTGCTTATGATAACGTATGTAATGCCCTGTCATCATCCCCAGACACGAATTGTACTTAAATGGTTTACATTTATCAGATCTACCTAATGTAAACTATCCCTTGGTTCTGGAAGTATACCCCACAGTGCACACCTTATGAATTACCTAGCCATATATATATATATATATATATATATATATATAGGAATTTACTTCTAAAGTAGTTGTTTATTTTCTCAAGAATAACCACATCCCTTAAACTCTTAATTCCAACATGTATCGAAGGAACCTCATTGCCCCTTGCCCTATTCAACACAGATATTTACCATCTATCACTGGTGATCAACAGAGCGAGCGACAGTACCGCTACTTGGGCATACGAAGGACAAACAAACAATTACATGAGACAAAAACTGGAATGAGTTTCCTCTGCAATAACAGCCTCTTAATGGGTGACACACGTACAGTTTTTTTTTTTTTTCGCCTGTGTAATAGACGTTGGCAGTGGAGGACCTTCAGTGAATTACTATACAGTGCCATCATGTCAGGAGCAGCACACCCCCAACCTCATCCTCGAGCGGTGAAGTTATGTACCATGGGATAACGGTGTGACGACGTGGGAACGCACTGTGACGTTACTAGGATGACCTCTGGCCTGCTCTGATGAATAACAAGGCGTCGCTAGGTTCATACATCTAAGCCTGCCTCTTTCTCCAACGCACTAAGGTTCAATATAAAGTTGGTCATTATGATGTCTTTCATCATACTAGTCTATAATGTGATAACCTTCAAAATGCTTCCCTTGTTTTTTGAGTTATGCTAATCTGTAACAAACTGGCCTTCATTATGCTAACATTTATTCAACGATCTATCGGTAATGAATTCAACATAAGAATACCGTGGTTATGAAGGAATATGACGCTTGCTTACTTCCTTCCTTGCTTCCTTCCTTCCTTCCTTTGAATAGCAAAAGCTGTGGATATCTCTTCCTCCTTTGGTCTTTCCTTCATCCTGTAACCCTTCCACCTTTATGAGTCATAACTTTAATCACCTAAGGCGTTCTGACTAACTTCCTCATTCCTTTCCTCATATTCCATTTTCTTTCCACTCGACGTGGTCATGACTGAGGTATGTCGACCACTGATATAAAACGAAAGAAATGTCACAGTGATAATCCAGCACTCGCTACGAGATGTGTGTGTGTGTGTGTGTGTGTGTGTGTGTGTGTGTGTGTGTGTGTGTATGTGTGTGTGTACTAACTAATTCCTTCATCGATTAAGGGTCTGCATTAGCCAGACTGGTCTCTGTAGTGTTTACCTTGGCCAAACACGAGAGATCTTAACGAAAGAAATACAATTTGTTCTAATAATCAAATAGAAACTTAATAGGCTACGTAAGACTGCCACGCAATTAGAAGCATTGTTAGTACGTTGGGAAAGACTATTACACAATTAAAGGCATCGTTAAAGTTTTAGCAGATACATTGGAAATGTGTACTTTCTAAATCATTCTTGTCGTCCAAAATTACGTTTGTGAATTTACTCTCGTACAAATTACGTATTGGATTAAAAAGCGACGAAACTTCTTATGTTCTGAGTTTTCCCACATTGCGCTCGGCTTTCCATTGCTGTGTTGTCTTTGAATATATATATATATATATATATATATATATATATATATATATATATATATATATATATATATATATATGTCACCCGCGCACTGATCCACATTTAAGAGAAAACAAATTTAAATCGTCCCGCACGAGAGAGGCTAAAGATTATATCGCAGATGTTGCAACTGCGTGAAGTTGTAAGGCTCCCTACCATTTAGAAATGTATATATGTATAGAAAAATTATTAGACTGACAAATAGATTGAACTATAGAGGAAAATGGAATATATATGAATCAAGAATATTCTTCACAACGAGTCGTGGCGACCGTGAACTCGCCATTTACCACATGATCACACGTCTGAGATTTCCCCACCTGTTTCATATATATATATATATATATATATATATATATATATATATATATATATATATATATATATATATATAGGCATTACCGAAATCTGCATAGTCGCGGTTACACCTCGAGTGTAAAGTCATCTTTGGTAAGGCTGTATCACTGGGAGCATAATCTCATCAAAGAACTACTCACCTTAAAGGAACCTACATTTCCATGCTACTGGAAGTGGCGCAGCCTTGGTGCTGCGAAAGCCTTTAGATAGAAGTCCTAAGTAACGCAATGACTCTTTTTCAGAAAGAGGTTCTGGGGTAATTATAAGCAGATAGATAAAATATATAGTCATCTAATTATCTATCTATTCAACTTGCATGAAAGGAGCGCAGGAGACCTAGCCTTCACTTCTCTAGAAGCAGAAGGTGACATCAAAGACACGACCCTCGGCTGGAGCGATAGATGACACCACCTTCACCTCCCTGAACCTAAGTGAATCCTGTCTAACATCTGATCTAAATCTATTTCTGCCTGTCACCCATTCGTCCCTCTTCCCTTTCAAGGCTCCGGTCATGGTCAAAGTTCTTCATTGAGTCGAGGCTTTAAATGATCTATAAGGAGGGCTAATGAGATGGAGAAGAAGTGATAGAAGAGAATAATACAAGAGCTTTTGAAGGAAATGAGATACTCGTCTTTCAAAATGAAGAAGGTCGAATGTGTTGGGACATCTAGATACGCCTTAATGTTTTACATCATCTCTGTTATGGGTGACTCCGCTTGTCTTCCGGTTATGCTCCTTCAACTTCCGAAATCCTTCTTTCCATAAAACTACTGTCTTTCATGCCATTCTAGTTCTACAATATATTTTTTTTAATTTTCTCCTCTGTAAACCCTTTTCTCTACCCCATTATCCCTTCTCTTCCTACTTTCTTTCTTCGGATTCGCAACCCACAACTATTCCTTTGACCTAACTAATTCTAGAATTAATCTGTACTCTTCTTCATCTTTCGCCTTTTATACTTTGCTCACTACTACCATTCCTTCTCTTCGCCTTCTGCTACTCCCTTACACTCACCTGTTTCTCCCGTTGCAACATCAGCTCCCTGGTCCTGGAATTCGTCTTCTCGACCTTGATTCGGGCCTTGAGCTCTCGAATCTCCTCGTTCTTCTCGTGGATGATCTTCCGCAGACTGACCAACCGGGAACGCATCATAGACATCTCCCGCATAGCCGATGCCGCTTCCCGCGTAGGGGACGTCAGCTCGTGCAAGGGAGACATCGATTCCTGCTTTGAGGACGTCGATTCCAGCTCCGAGGACAATGAATCCTGCATGGAAGACGTCTCCGATAGCTTTCTGAGGGGTGGCACCATTTCTTTGGCTTGCCATCTGGCTCGCGTGGAGACGCGGTGCACTCTTTGGCACTTCCTCTCCCGCTGTTGAGCCTCCACTTCTAACTTGGCACCTGAATTCTGTTGCTTGGGTGGTTCTTTCTGCTTACAGGGCCTCTCCAGTTCTACCTCTCCGTGAAAAGGTTTGACGACGTTGCCTTGTCGATCCTGAGCTCCTCGTGTTTTCTCCCTGTCCTTTTGCGAGTCTTCCTCGGCTGTTTTCCGTGCGCCGGATTCGTCAGTGTCCGTGCCTCCTCTGTCCGTTTCGTTGGCTTCTGTATCCCCTACGTCCGTGACATCGAAGCCCGTATCGTCGAGGTCTGTTTCATCGCCCTCTGTGTTTCCAATGTCCGTTTCGTCCCATTCTGTGTCACCATTGTCCGTTTCATCGCAAGTCTTATCCCCAATATCTGTTCCATCAAAGTCAGTTTCACCAATATCCGTTTCATTACAGTCTGTTTCACCAATATCCGTTTCATTACAGTCTGTTTCACCAATATCAGTGTCATTATAATCTGTCCCCTCAAGACTTATCTCACCGTTTGTGGTTTCGTTTACTGTTGCGTTACCGTTCGTTCCATTGATCTCCCTGTTGTTCCAGGGCGGGTCAGTGCATGGTTGTGGCTTGTTCAGATCGTCACCCTCTCTAATAAAGAGTTCCACTCCTCTCCACCCCGACTGGTCGTAGTCTATGGTATATCTCTCCTTGTAGTAATTCCCACTCAGGCTAATCCTCGACCCCATCTCAAACCCTTCTATTTCTCTGAGGTAACCATTGTGTATAGACTCCTCCCCGTTATCAGTGGCACTATTCTCCCTCAGGGTGGACTCCGTCTCGCCACTGCTTTTATCTGTCTCCCCGTCACTCTCGCCATCGAACGTATCATTGCCATTATCATCGTCATCTTCATCGTTATCGTCCGCCACATCGTCCTCATAGCCGCTTCCCTCGAGGCACGTCCCTTCGTCATTTTCAGACGTGCCTTCCAAGTCCTCCAGCGAGGTGTCCAAGCTGGATATTTTCGTGAAGTGGTACTTGGCTTTGTGTACCTCCCAGTACACCTCCGTCGTGAAGGTCCTGTTGAAAGCATTTGTGAGGCTCTGGGTCGTCGTGCCTTTAAGAATAGAGGAGGAGGAGGAGGAGGAGGAGGCCGTGTCCTTGGAAGAGGTGGAGGAGTAGATCGTATCATTGGAGGAGATGGAGGAAGCTGTCAAGCTCCTGGGGAATGCGGCAGGGGCCTTGCATGAGGAGGGAGGCAAGGAGGAAGCAAGGAGTTCCTCCCTCGCAGGTGTGGTGCTACTGCTGGTGTTGTCTGCCCTTCCAAACGATGCTGTTGAAGTGTACGTCACTCGGGGTTTCTTCGGCCGGTCCTCCATGACTGGTGGCGAAGATCTATGTCTTATTTCTTACATCACGGGGTATATGAACCTAGTCTGTAGGCCTCGGAAAGACTCGGCAGTGGTTCCGACTGTCTACGTTAAGATACGAAATTCTGTAAACGTCAGGAAAGGGTGGAGCATTTGGCAAAGACATGGTGTTGATTGTCAAGGCATTTTCTAGCCATTTAGGCAGCTCAACACTGGGATCTATCAACACGGCTTGAAAGATCTTTGGTCATGTGAAGACATCATCTAAAGCCACTTTAAACACTTCCTGTCATCTTGTATACACTTCAAATGAGTCCAGTTTTCATTGTGTGTGTCATGCACAGTCTTGTATACACTTCAAATGAGTCCAGTTTTCATTGTGAGTGTCATGCACAGCTGTACATAACTGCGTATACACGGTCATGCACACTTCTGTTACACATTTGCGTCACTGTGCAAACCTCAGATGACGTTGCCGGTCAACGTGACCGCCAATGTCAACACACGAACTGTTATTTGTCAACATTAGACGAACCCGGATTCTAGACATGATAAATACGGATCCGATTGCGCACGGTATGATTTCCAGGTGTTTTATTATGCTCAGGCGATGCATCTAGCGTGGACTGCTCCCCTAACGCACTGACATGAAATCCCATCATACACTAAAGACACAATAGATGTTTAGGACCATTGTCATCCACTACCCTTATCTACTTATGGAGTTGTCACGATCTCAAATTCACATTTCACTTTACTTCATCCGTCAACACGAACACATCACTCATGGGGAAGTATTTCCATGTAACGACACACACATAGAACTCAGCAATCATTCTTCAGAAAGGAGGCGAAAAGTATTTACAAAATAAGACAAAAGTACACATCGATCTCCTGTCACAAATTGATAGTTCGACACGTATTTCCGACCGGGGGTTTAATTGAACATGGCACAGTTATCACAGTTTCATCTTTCCAAAATAAATCTAGTGGGTAAATATTCTATTCATCACTCGTGTCCCTTAATAATATATACGATTATCTATATATGTATCCGGGAGCGACGTAACCGTCGTCTCTCCACCTTCACCAGCAATCCCATACTAACCCGATGTGTAAGAGGCGAAGCCTCACCTTGTGGGATACCCGGTGTAGTTGCCAGCGTTCACTTTCGTGATAATCGCTACTGAATAAATCTGACGATAGAGAAAACGATAACGCATTTATCATCTTGTGTGTGTATTTGTCAGTTTATATAGCCTTAGATACGACACGAATGATCTCTGATTGATAGACCATCAGTTGGTTTAGGCAAATAAAGCAGTGTTGGTCGATACACGATAACTCGACATTCACCTGTTTGCCCCCTTCCCTCCTCTTCCTCCTCCTCCGCCACCTCCCCCCGCCCACCCCGTTCCCAAATGTTCTACACTCTGGGTCTTGTCGGCATTTCCCAACACCGTGATCATCGGCCGTACGAGTATGAGTAACCAGAATCCACGCATACGATCCATAGCACTGTCCTCGTTACACAGTCAGGGACGTAAAATGGTCGTTTTAGAGGGAGAAGCGAGGAGGCACACGATGGCGGTGTGTGTGTGTGTGTGTGTGTGTGCGAGCGTTCACATGTAATACCTCACTCCCTCCCTCCGTCGTCTTGCGAACCCCGACGTAACGAATCGTCCCCTCCCGACCACACTCTGCGCCTCCCAGCTACGAAAGATATCTATGTCTTGGCTCTGATGATATCAGTTATCATATCGAGTACCGAGGAGACCTCGACCCGCGCACCTACAGGGGAGGGTGTGTGTGTGTGTGTGTGTGTCGAAAAGACGCTCGCCTCCTACGTGTGTTACGATACACCCCTGTGCCTAAATGCTGTTGTTTTGGGGTGGGGATTCTTACCCCCGTAGTTACACCGTACAGAGAAAAATAGTCATATGAATGCTATTACACATTCCGTCATGCATGTCACAAAGGCCTCGAGTCTATTCACTGTAAATGTGAGTGTTGTGCAAACGTCTTTTCAACGATGATCGACGACAAACTCGTGTAACTCTGTTGATTGAGGGTACTATAGTAGTCACATGTTCCTTACTTCTAGCGTCTCCAGATAGCTAATCAAAGAACGAGTGACGAACTCCTTCCCCGTGATATACAAATGGTTGATGAACCTCAAACTGTTTGAGGACTTCAGTTCGAGGACCAGCTAGCTGTATTCGCGGGATGAAGAGCTCAGTTCGAGGACCAGCTGTATTCGCGGGAGGGAGAGTCATGTAAGACGGTATAGACTGTGTGGGTGCAGGTGTATCATATACTGCGAGGGGCCCCAGGTGCGTGAGTGGCAGAGAGGAGTGTGGTGGTTGTGTGGTGGCAGAGATTGGCATTTGATACCAGAGACACTTAGATCATTCGTGATGGAATGTGTTGGGCGGGGGAGGGACCAGTAATGAATGAATGATTCGATATCCGGTGAGGAGTACAGTAAACCTGGGAAACAGTAATGGAAAACGTATGGTCTGTAGGTTAAAGATGGGGTATGAGGTGTCTGGTTACGGAGAGGCATGAGCAAATATTTGACGGGGTTTAACAGGAATATGATCCGGATGTGGATTGAAGGCGCATGCTGGGGACTGGTTTCCAGATGGGCATTTAAGCAGATGTTAGACACTGGAGAAATGCCGTTTACAAGGGCATTCTTATCCTGCTATAGACTACTGTATAGGAGGGACTGTGTGCACGGTAGGTTGACGAGAGATGTCGTTCGATCGTCTCCCGGAGGAACATAGTCTCCAGACAAGTGAGAATGGAAAAGAAACCCCTCTTTACCTGCTTTTCTTTAGACAGCTGGGGTTTCTCGAGCCATACACCTTTCTTTTCGCCTTACCAGCCTGAAGAGCAACCGTCAAAGCAGTCACTTCCCATGCAAATGGCAAGGTCGCCTCTTGTGTATAGGGCAGAAACCCAAGGACCACTGCTGCATGATAGGTCCTTCCCATGCTAGTTGGCGGAGGGTCAGCTTGTAAATGTCACAGCAGTGGGCGCTTGTAAACGGGGCGGAGGGAGGGAGTGAGGGAGGGAGGAGTGATGATGGTGGTGAAGTTCTTTGCCCAGGAAGAAAAGGAAGATTGAAACACACATCCCTTAAAGGGGGGAAAAATATGAAGAAACTTTCCCGTTGATGTATAATGAATAAACACTCGTTCGTTTGACATTGATATGCCTCGCTCGCTCACCTCAGGCTGCAACCAAGGAAGCAGGAGGAAAGGCTGTGTGGCCTTGCTCTTTTTTTTTTCTCCCCTGTAATGCGGGTGGGGGTTGAAGACATGACGTCAGTCTGGTGATGACGATAATGTCAAGCGTCCAGTTCCTACCGTCTCGGCTCACGGCACGTCACTATGAGACCAAGTAAGGCTCCACCGATTCACACCAACTCTTAGAGGAGATGTATCATTTCCTGCCGTATACCAGCTATTCTCTTCGGTTATACCAAATCGCGGGAGGAGAAGACGAAAAAGAGGATATTGACTCATTCTAAATAGAAATTATTTGACGTCTGAAGGCTTTTATACTTCGTATGTGGAAAAGAATAAGAATATGAAAACAAAATTTTAAGTATCGTTGGATAAAATCACTTAGAATTTCTCCAAAACAACACTGAATCTCACTTTTTGTTATTACGTTTCCTGTAGTTCATCAGCTTCCTTGTTCAAGTCGTGGCTTTCCATTCCCAGAAAGCAACACAGAAATACTCACCCTTGAACATTGTCTTGCAAGGCAGCGTCGGTGTTTCTCTGAGAACAATTTCGAGTGCGACCACTCACTTCTCCAAGCACGACCAGTCTCTTCCCATGACGACCAGTTTCACCTCCCGAGCTTTTAAGAATACTGACCCTGACCCTCCTCCTCCTCCTTCTCCTGCCTTTAACGCAGGCTTCGAAGCCTCGAATCTCTAAAGCACCGCAAATTGCACCACCGAATTACCGAACTGCCGCTTGCTAAACGATTCAGGTTTTTGCCACGAAAACCATCAACTGGATGTTTTTTTTTTTCTTCTTATATATCATCCTTGTTTTTCATTATAGTCTTTTCGTGTGAAAATTCGTTCCCATTTGATTCATATCTATTTATGCATTTAAAAGCTTTCGACAATCGGACGATCTCATAGATATTTTGTACGAAATCTTTTAGTTTCATGGATCACGCTTACCACTTAGTCTTAAGGGTTCTAAGTTGTTTCTTTCTTGTTTAGTGTTCATCAAAGATGACATTCAACTACTTTTATCTCGCTGTAAATCTATTCATCTATCTATCTATCTATCTCGTAACTGTATTTGCCCCCGTAACTAAAGAAGACATAAACTAAAGTTTATATCTTTTTTAATTTTCGGCATGTGTGGATCAATTAGTTTGTAGTTCGTTTCAGTAATATGAAATGTCACTTCAATACCCTTCAGAACAAAAGGGTTCTGAAACTTCACTTTTATAAGATTAAACCCCATAAAAGATGCATGTCTAAATCCTTTTAAATCCATTCTATAAAAACGAGGCTACAGTTGACAATGATCGATTGGTAAACCAATATATATCCTAGAAGCTTTGGACAACAGTGGTGTTGTTTTAAGAGTTTTGTAAAGGGTTTTCACTTAACATAACAATTTCAAGTTGTATGAAGATGCTAATAACAAGTTGTTACTATAAGAGTTGTCAAGAAGCGAGCTGAAGTATAGGAAACAAATTTCTCTCAAGATGTGGATTGGTTTAAGCTAAAAACATACATGACTTAGAGAACTTCAGGGATAACAAAGCCCTCCCTAACTAGGGTAGGGGAGGTTAGATTCCATCCTAATCGTAAGGTAGACCCACTACTATACGCAGCGACTTTCCTATGAGTCTAGTACAGACTTCCTCTGTCTTTTGAGCTCAGTAATTCATGAGCATTAAATCAAAAGACTTTAGATGTCAAAATCGAACACGTATCCCTCTTCCAAGCGCTGAAAATCAAAACTATATCAGACGCATCCAGATGAGAAAGCAGGATGAAAGTACGTGGAAATAAAACACACAGATCATAATATTTTGGTGGTAATTTTATTGACTGTAAATATTCAGTACAAGGCTCAAGCTTCCAGTGTTGTTCTCGGCGAAGACTCTTCACCAGAACCCATAAGACAGATAGAAAATGGGAATATCACTCATTGCGTGATGAGACACGAGAGTAACGCAACTGTAAGACACAGTCGCTCTACTCACAGTAAGAAGGTGACTACAAGTTTACCTTTTGTACATGAAAGAGCTGAAATCCCACGAACAGAAAAAACACCAAACATCAAAACTGGGTAAGATGTCCGACTCAGACCGTTGTCTGTAGAGCGGTTATCCAATTCTTGAACATTTTTATTTTTTGGGTCTTTTGAGTAAATTAGGAATTTTTAAACAATATACTGTATTCTACCATCCTAATAAGAATGTCAACCTCGATTAATATTCAGCTCTTGATCCTGACTGTATTCAAACTCCTCCAACTTTGCACTACCATGAAAATATATATTTCGTTGTAAGTTATATGATACCATAGGCAACTAATTGAGTACAAAATAAACCATACTTTTTTAATATTTTGCAACATTTGCAAGTATGAGGGTCAGTATCTTCTATCAGAACAACCATATATATGTGAATATATATATATATATACTTTTTTTTCTATGACCTTTGCTCTAACTTTCAATGACCTCGAAGGAGTCAAACGCAACCTCTTCCCCCGGTAGCGTGTGTACCTTCGACAAAAACTCGAACCTTCAACCATAGGAGAACCTAACCAAATAAATGCTCGATGAACCTCCATGAGTGTAAGAGGAGGCGCATCAAGGCTGTACAAGAAGCCCAGAAGACTTCGATTAGGTTCTGCTCTGTTGTGTATTCTCAGTTCACACACCTGACCATCAGCATCTGTCTCCCATATCACAAAATGATCAGAAAAAAATATAAATATTTAAAGGAATTAAAGCACTTATCAATATCATAAGTTGAGCACAAGAAAGAATTTTTTTTTTTGTGATTACACTTGGACTTAATTCTACACTGTTTTGAACAAAGGACATATACACATTTACTAAAAGACTTATATATATAGATAGATATGTATATCAAAAACATCTCCCGTATCGCATTCATATAACTTCCCCGGTTCTATGAATGACGACGTTTAAATCAAAATGAACACTTTCACTTTTGTCAACAAAGTTCACATAACACAAACATTGAAAACATAATCAATACGTGTGGCAGTACAACAATACACTTGGCAAAACATCTCATTCCATGGTGATAATCACACAGTTATCGTTGTCTAGGTCTAATTCCTTCCCTTTTTCTGATATCAATTTATCTTATTTTCTTTTACACTCTACATAAAATGGTAAAGTCTAACACTCGCCATCGAGATAACGACGAAAATTGTCCATTATCTCAGAAAAAAGAAGGAGGAATGTTGCACCATAACACTGAAAATAAGAGCCAAAATAAAAAATATATATAACTTTTATGTTCTTTTCCGTCAGTTGCCCGTCCCAACGCTGCCCCCTCCGTACGTTTTCTTCGACAAATGGCTCAGCTAGAGGGGTGTCTCGCGTGGAACTGTCGGCGTTACTTGTATGACAGGAAAAACAAACCCAGACGTGAGACACACGAGATTAAGATACACTGTTGCATTTTTTCACATTATTATTTCAAGATAAAACCACGTAACTTTATTCTATTCATACATGATAAAGAGTGAATTGTCCTCTAAACCTTCTAATTTTGAAGAGCACACGAAGCATTATATATCATTATATTTCAATAAATCCATGTAGGGAATGTCAAAATTGTAAACAAAGACTGAGTATTTCTAAGATCCTATACAACTATCAGCAGTGCAACTTATACCCTAGGTATGTATGTATATATATATATATTTTTTTTTAATGTGTATTTTGGGAATGGAAATTTCAGATGGGGGGGAAAAAAGGGGAGTATAGTGCAAGGGATCAATAACTTATACTACGTATTTTTTTCTTTTTTTCTATTTTTGGAAATAAAAACTTTGCTACACGTAGCTTGACCAACCGACCACCGAAAGAAAAAAAAAATAATAATTGTCCGCTAGAAATCTCCAGTACTACGGGTTATGAAGAGAAGAAACTACTAATTGATTCTGTGTGTGTAAAGAAGGCAATATACAAGAGCTGCACGTTTTGTGAAGAAATGGTTGTACCTTTGGTGGGGGGATAGGCTATAAAGGTGTCATATCAAGGCAATCAGTAGCTGGTATATATATATATATATATTCCCGTTCACAGCGAGATAAACCTCCACATTGCTGTAGCTATAACGAAAAAAATAATGTTATATACTGACAAGGAAATCAGACTATTGGCCCTTGTTTTGTAAGAAGCCAAACTCTCTTCGAGACTATATTATCAATGACTTCGAGGCGATCGGCTCTCTAATGTGTTTCATACAGAGGAAAGTTATCAAGAGGACAAAAAAGTAGTTACATGCTTAGTGAAAGACTATATAAACAAGATAGTATTTTTTCCTATCAACAAGATTGCTTTTTTTTTATATTTTTTTTTCCCAGCTGAAACACTTCAAGAAAAATTCGCTGTCTTGAAACAATGGAATGAGTATCTAAGAGACACTTTTTGCTAGAAGTTGATAAAAAGGAAGAATTGCAGTGGTGAATAGCAAGATACTTTTTTTTTCCCCGCGCCGACTGTAATGACATGTTGAGATGACCATGAAAAAGAATTAGGATATATAATTCCTATTTTTTTTTTCTTTAGTGTCCCATCGGCGCTGACCAAGAGCGCCCATTGGCTCCCTCAAATTAAGGGAAACCAACAAAGTACATAGAAGTACACATCACTGAAGCTTATGTCCCGATTGACAACGCGAGGGAGAGAGAAAAAGGAAAAAAAAAATATGTATATATAAGAGCTGATAATTATTCTACTGTATTATGCTAATATGCCAAAACATGGTTATTCGTATTCTTAATCGTGGCAGTAATTTCCATGAAAAGAATACTATAGTCTAACTCCCTTCCTATTACACTGTCATAAGTACACTAATGATAATATATCTATATCTATATGTGTAAGTACCAAACTGGATTACTACATGTATACATTCTAGAAATAGAAATGCTTTCTAAGTAATTCTATATTCCGTACATGTTTATAGATCCTCAATCGAGCTAATAATCGAAAATATTCCAGAATAAAATTCTCTACTCTTCTAAATGTATATATGATTTTTTTTCCAACTTTCACTTTCGATTCTGTACAGAGCTGTACAAACCAAAGGCTCCATCATAATATAAAAATAAGAAGAATGAATGAAAAGAAGTGAAACAAAAGGCAGTTACGAAACTCTCCCTAAACTTCCTCTTCCTAGACAACAGGAGTTGGAAACTACGAGACAACGATCCGAATCTCTGGAGCAGATCTGGAATATGGTTACAGCAACTTACGTCTACACGAGATTGAAGATACTTTTTTTTTTGTATATAGTTTGGGAAAAAAAGTCACAGGATCTGCATAGAAGATGGATTTAGCTGAGTGTAATACTGCGAGTGATGTGTGCAGCGAATACGATTTCAATCAGAATGAATCCGGTCCATTCAATGTGAATCCGGATCATTTCTTCTTATTTTTTTTTTTTTTCGAGATTTTCCCATTACATATTAACTTGATTGGTGAAACAGGCTCAATCTAGATAAAGTTGGCTTACTCAGGACCCTCGGAGCTTCATGTGGTGGTTGTTTTGTGCAAGAGAAGCAAGCTTGAGTGAATATATATCTGACTGTTCACGACCCCTCTGGTTGGCCTAACTGAACGACACCATGTTCGAAATCGCAAAATTGAAGCTTATCTCACGACACCTTAACTAGAATGAAGATGCGTCAACTTGCAGTAACTTCTCTCTCTTAATAAAAAAGCAGAAATCTTAAGCCAGATTTGGTCGCATTTTTTTTATTTTTTTTTATTTTTTACATGATTTGGGGAGGAGGCCCAGTGAACTTAGGTCATAAGTCGAGGGAGAGATTGACCCCTACATAAACTGCCCTGACATCCAGTGCTCACAACCCATGACACAAGGTCCAATGCGATCAACCACCCGCTCAGATCTCCGTATCGCTCACATCATCATACAATCTCAGTCACATAACTACATTACATATATATACTAAGATTAAATTACTAGTAAAAAGCTGCAAGAGTAAATACACCTCTGAAAACTGCATCAATTGACTTGCAAATCTATCGGCATCAGATGATGACAAGAGCATAATGAAAAACAAATTGTTGTACACAACAACATAAAAAAAGGCAACAAAAACAGCCAGATAACTTTCGTGGTCCCTATCTCACACGAGTTCCTACATTTGAGCTTAGTCCAATTTTTTTGTTTTGTAGGTTGTAGGTCTGAGTTTGACAAGGGGACGTATTATATGAGAAAGAAAGAAAGAAAGAAAGAAAGAGAGAGAGAGAGAGAGAGAGAGAGAGAGAGAGAGAGAGAGAGAGAGAGAGAGAGAGAGAGAGAGAGAGAGAGAGAGAGAGAGAGAGAGAGAGGAGCCTCTCTTCCCTCGCTGCTGAGATCATCGTTGTGTCCTCGGTGCCTCTGTTGGCAGGGCCCTTGGAGATGATGACGATGACACCACCAACCAACCACCAACCCCCTCCTCTTCCCTTCTTGCAAGAACCTCCTCCTTCGAAATGTCTTTGAGGTGGTTCTCCTGTATATTGATTCGCCCCTTGAAGACCGTCGGATCCCAAAGGTCTTCAGAGACGTCAGGGAGAGTTCCCCCCTGGCTGGCTGGTGACTATATCCTAAAAGACACCCCCTCCCTCCCTCCTGCCTAGTCGACGGTCTCGATGGCGACGGTGGTCTCTGGCTTGGGGGTCTTTGGGTCCTTGGAGGGGCTTGGAGTCTTGGATGCAGCTTGGCCTCCTGGGACGGCCGCAGCAGATCCTGTTGCGGACGCAGCCGACAGCGCACTGCCGCGCCGGCCTCCTGTAATATCAGCTATATCTTATTCAGTCAGCCCTTACGCTGTAGCCATGACTACCTACCCAAACTAAAGCCTAGATCTATATCATCATCCGAACGCTTGAATAAAAATGTATTAGACTTTAATCATTGCTATGTCTCAAGATATATATATATATAAGTGTGCTATGGTGACCTATATTTCTAATCCCTACAACTGAGAGCTACAGTTTTGACCAGTCTTTGTTTATATCAATAAAAGACAGTTTGAGTATTTGTTTAAACTATTTCCTCCTTCCTAAATCTATAATTGGAGGTATACCATATAGTCTGAATATTTACCTAAACTCTATTCTCTTCTTCCTAAAACTATAAAAGGGGTTATAACACACTTTCAGTATATGTTTAAACTATTTTCTCCTTCCTAAAACTGAGAGGAGTTTGAGTACCTATCTAATCCCTACTCTCTTTTTTTTCCTAAAAGTATAATAGGAACTGAATAGTTTAAACTTTTATTCTCTCCTTTCGTGAAGTATAATGGGAGTCTTGAATAACTGTTTAAACTCTATTCTCTCCTTCCAAAGACTTCGACAGGAGTTATACAACACAGATATACCTAGAGCGCCCTGATCTATCGGTACATCTAAACTGTACCTTCAAACCTTGAACTAAATGAGAGTGGCCCGTCTCTGTGTTGTTTTTGCTACGGTATCTACTCACGGTGGACACTGTCATTCCCAGGCTAGACACAAAGCTTGATTACTTAACTCTTGCAGTGTCACTACAGGAATCTAGTCCATCAAAAGCTCCGACTTGCGTGTCTACTGTGTGCTCAATTCTAGAATATAACTTAGTAGTAAGGTAGTTTGTTACAAAAAAAGCAAAATCAACTACTGATCCTACAGAGATTAATCCCAATAAAGTAACATTTCTTTTCTATTCTGTGTCTCAATAATTGTGTAGCCTGTTCCAAATAGCTATGCCTCCACTTCTTGTGGTGTGAGCTGTACCTAAGATCTATTTGAAAGGAAACGCAAACATGAAGCACATCCTTAATCACAAATGTTTCATTTAATTTCTAATTCTTGCGCACATCAACTTGCACTCTCGCCCCATCAACTAAACTTGACATTGAAGAAATGTTAATCCAACATCGTACCAAAAAAACTTACATTCTTACACAAGTTTGATTTGTCTAAAACCATCTGACTTTCACTTATATGATCACAAAATATTGAACAAAAAAAGAATACAAAGTATAAAGCTTTCATAGCACTGGCTCAGTCTGAAACTCGGAGGAAAAGTCTTCTATACTGTTTTTCGATGCGAATTAACAGAAAGTACATCACACCTCTTTTAACAATTATTAGAAAATTCATTATAGCTTTCACAAAATACATCGTCCTCCAGGAAAATTTATCATCCCCTAACAAAATCTAAAAAATTCATCTCAACAAAATACCAAAAATATTCATCTCTCCGTTAACAAATTAACAAAAAGTGACCGCTTCTTTAACTCTACGAAAGAAAATACATATCCCCCCCTTAACAAAAGACCAGCAAACCAATTTTCCCCCTTATATAATACCAGAAGACACAGGAAAACCCGTAAATAACACACCCTGAAATTGAATCAGTCTGTTGACAGAATGAGAGGATTGCCAACCTCTTAGGAAATACTCTCCCAGTGTTAGCCTGGCCAGTAAAACCCTACACCTTTCCCTCCTTAGAGGATTCGAAGCTTTGAATGAATGATCAGAATCAAAGTTTTGGTCAAATGAGTACTATCACCAGTAGTATTCAACACAGTACCTCTTCTTATGGGTTTGACCTCTGCCTACCTATAGTCTAATGTAAAGAATCGCCTCAAGAGTAAGAACTAAAGCTGAATTACTTATACGAAAATTACTATTCTGTTTCTCTGTATATATATCATCCACAATTTTTTCGTTGCTTTATATAAACATGTCCTCATTCATCATCTTTATCCCAACTAACGTATGATGACACTAAATGCTCATAAATGTTTATCTGAATTAAAAGTAAACATACATTTATATATTATGATTTAGAAAATTATATAAAAAGGAATTATTAGTTTTCTACCATATAGAATATTTGGGGTACCAGCCAAAGAAAAGAAACATTAATGGAATTACATTATAAGAACAATGAATTATATTAAAATTCTATAATTACATGATAAAGATTATATTCTTAAGTCAATGAATAGAAAAGTGTGGTGTACGTAATGCAATATTCTCATCAGGCTTTATAAATATACTATTTGACGTAACTCCAAATGGCAAATACTATCCAAAAAAATTAGAAATTATAATGAGTTTCTAAAGACTAAAGGAATATCCTTTATTTTGTTTTTTAAATCACGACCTTAAATGTTTTGGGGAATTAAGTTTGACCTTAAGGGCTAAATTCTATCTACTCTGGATCACAGTCTGGACATTACAGCCAAGCTTACTACTCGATTCATGCTCCCACGCCTGACTCAAAGGGGCAGCTTAGCATTATCTAGCATCTACGTCCATTCCTCGCACTACCACGGGTCATGATGGATGATGATGATGATGATGATGACGATGCCGATGACAATAAGGCCTTAGCAATGATGTAGGTGGAAGTCAGTGTGCCTGTTCATGGAAGCTGAACCACGCCGCTCCTGCCCGTTGCGTCCTCCAATGGTAGTGTGTGTGTGTGTCTTATTTGTGGTTACCCTGTGTGTTACGGGGAGAGAGCTGTGCACTCGTGTTGCCCCGTCTCAACCTTGTATATATGTATCATGTCTTTACTCCTATGTGTACACACACACAAACACAAACACATACACACACACGAGTGTAAACTCTCCCTCGTTACATACAAATAGCAATAACACACACAAACACATATACACCTCAGCCTTAGCCAGATACTAATTCATTAACTAACCTCGAAGGGATGATGACCAGCTGGGGTTTGCTCTGGGCCGACGGCCACGACCAGGATTCGAACCCGGACAGGTCCGGCCCAGGGAACGCCCATTCTTACTCATGGTTAGTAACGCTAATTATTACACCACGCAAGCCCGCTGCACGTCAAGGTGGGGGGTCGTGTGTGTGTGTGTCTGTGAAACTTGCACATGATCTTGTCTTTTCTTTGTGTACACTTATGGTAGTGTGAAACAAAGTCATGGTCTTCTGTTTACATAATACCAAATGTACCTATATACATAGCATACTTCCACTCTCAATAGTCGTATTATTACGATATAACAGAATGGCGAAGACGCCTTCTCTTAAATGGTGTATTCCATCACCAAGCCACTTACAAAGGCTTTTACTAGACTCTGTATTTCATTCAGATACATAATTGCTCCTGAAACTTCTTGCACTTTTCATAGTCATTTGAAAATAATGATATGTATTACATAAGAGATGCTGTAACAGGTTTCATAGGAGCAATGATTGAGAAATTCATTATTCTGTAGTGGAACTGGCAATAATAAATTCGTGTAATTAAGCACAGTGCAAAAAAACTCAAGACCCTAAAGTGATGAGAAAGGCCAGCTGCATCTGTCAACTGACATCCGTCATATGTATAGCCAGGGGCTCGACAGATGGTGTGCTAAAAGCAGCCAGATGGTGGTAAGTGTGTAAGCCAGGTAAAGTTTGGATCTTTCCCAGGTGGGGGTGGTATGACACACCAGCTGATGTAGTACTTGATTCAGATGATGAGATACCCAGCCGGTGTGTATAATGCTTAGCTGGCTTGTTGTTACAACCACCTGGTTTGCGTAGTATACTTGATATTACACCTAGCTGATGTAGTATTACACCTGGCGTGTATCATCCTTTCAACCGCGGTACGATGCGGTATTACAATCACCTGGTATATCACACCATTTAAAACTAACCCACCAGGTATAATGAAATTTCAGGAGTGATAATGAATCCTAGTCCAGTGTCATTACATCTGGCATCACTGTAGTGAAACCCCAGATGGTAACATCTCAATTGTGCCACCTCAGCTGGTCTGACGGCACCCCATCTGCTGTAGTAACGTGTCATAGTATCACTCCAGCTGGTGTGATGACACCATCCTCATGGTACCACCCCAGATGGTATGATATACCCTAACCCTTCACCTCCAGAATGTGTAGCAGCAAGCATAATAGCATCATCACGTCACTCCCCACCTAGCACCCCAGCTAGTGTGGTCTTTCCCTAGCTGGCTGCTCTCGTCTCATGGGCTGGTGAGGAGATCAGCTTAGCGCTCTGTTTGGTGCGTGAGGACAAGAAAGGAAGGAGCGACGTGCTTCATTCAGTATAGTGTTTGACAGGTGGCATCAGATAGATGAGCGTGAGTGTGTGTGTGTGTGTATATATGTATGTGGGTCATGCTGGCTCAAAATCTCACTAATCCACTTACCAGGGTTAGGGCATGCGGTAGGTTGAGGAGAACCTTACATCCATGGATAACCGAGGGCAGGCTCAAAGTATGTCATTATGAAGTTAAAAAAAAAAAAAAGACACGACAGGGATCTTGATTATTTCTTTGGTCTTGAGGACAATGTTTACTTTTTTTTTCCTCTCTCCTCGTTTAAGAAAGTGCAAGATTTTAGGACATCGAAGGAGTATATATGTGTCATCTTACTCTGTTGAAAAGTATTCGAAGATGAAATTTTGCTTGTATTAAGATACTTTTTCTTTAAAGACTAATAATCAAAGAATTTAATCAGATACATATCTATATGATCTGTTTGGTTAGGATAAAGTATGTCACAGGCAATATCAAATTACTGACTACTATTATATCAAAAGGAATTATTTTCTTCATTAATTTCTTTACTTTTTGTAAGATGCCCTCAAAATCCTGCACCTTAAAAAAGCTGGTACGATACTGAATCTAGCTACCACCTTGAGCAATCCAATGACACAGAGTGCTGGTAGTCCCTTTGTCAACGCTTTTTTTTTTTTTCTTTTCTTCCATGTGTATATATAAACTCACCCTGCAGGCGACAGGCTCAGGACCCCATTCCCGTTTTCCTGCCCAAAGAAGTTGTCTAGTCCCGATTTTAGCATCTTTTGCCGGTAGGACGTTGGCGCAACTTGTTTGTGCAAGTGTTGGAGTGTGACTCGGGGAGGGGAAAGATTTATGAAGGAGAGAGAAGTCGAGGGGGTGGGGGTGGGGAGGTAGGGGGTGTTGGAGGAGGGAGTTGGGGGTGGTAGTAGTGGTGGTGGTCCGGAGTTACGCAGCGGTGGGAAGTGGTGGTGGTGGTGGTGGTTGGTAGTGTTGGAGGGTAGAGGGTTGGGGAGGGTGGTGGTCGTCGACAGCGGCAGCCCTCACCCCACACCCGATACCACCGACGTCTTATGGAAGTGGTGGTGGTGATCATGGTGGTGGTCGTCATCTTAGTTAGACTCCAGGGATTCCAGGCGCTGGTATGATACAGCTGCTGTTGCTACTGCTGTTGTGGCGGCGGAGGCGAAGGAGCCGGCGACGGCGCGCGCGCAAGCGTGTTAAGGGGAGGGGGAGGAAGAAGGGGATGAGGAGGGGGGTGGGGAGAGAGAGATGAGTTGTTGGAGGGTAGTGTCGTGAGGGGTAAAAAAAATATATATATAAGGTTGGGGAGGAAGGACGACACCACATTATACAAGTATGTGTCACAACTTTTGAACGGCTGACACATTTTTTTTTGTTGTATCAAGGTCTTTATATATATACAGATATATATAGAAATATATATATATATATCCTCTAGGTTATAAAAAAATATACATTCCAAGAACTGGGTTTAGAAAAATCGAGTTACTGTGATTGATATTACACATGCAAGCCAGTAGTAAGGCATTCAAGAGATGGAGAATTTAGTTAAAGTTATAATTCACAACTTTGGCGACTTCGTCTAAATAAGGCCGATGAGTAAAGAGTATGTAGCAAAAAAAAAAAAAAAAAGGTTCATACGCCAGAGGTAAAGAATCAGACGTACTGCTCTGATATATGCAGAAGCAACTGCTTGAGGAATGAACCCGTGCGCGCCTCCCTGGAGTCTTAAAAAGAGAGAGACATCTGTCGGTCTGTCCGTCAGCCCGATAACTGTGGTAAGGGGATGGGTTATGGGGGAGGCGAGGGTTGGTCCGCCATCACTCCCATGGGAAGTGGGGGTGAGGGAGGAAGACAACCACCCTTGCTCGCGAAATCTGCTGACTGACGAGCATAGAGACAGAAGTCTCCCCGGGGGGGGACTCCAGGGAAGGCGACAGGTGCTGGCTGGTGTGTTTTTTGGGTATTTGTTTGGTAGAGGGAGGGTGAAGTGAGGGGACTGGCCACGCCCCCAACGACTCTAACCTTTGGCCAGAGACCCATTGGGTGAGCGGGAGGCGGCGTTGACGGAGGTGACGGAGGGAGCCCTTGACGGGACACGAACACTGGCCCTCGACCCCCGGCGGTCCCCACGTGCAGGGCTCAGCAACTTACTGTCTTTGAACAGGGAGGCGTTCATCAGGCGCGGGTTCGGTGTGTTGAAGATGGATCGGTTCTCGCGGAATCGGGCCCTGCAAGGGAGGGCACGACCATCAGCTTTCCAAAAGGGTCTTGTGAGGGAGGAGGAGGAGGAGGAGGAGGAGGAAGGGGGGCGAAACACGACACTATGAATGATGAGAGACACCGCCAAAAATGAGGGGGAGATCAAAGAACACGGAATATTTTTTTTTTCCTTTGGATATCGGATCTCAAAAGACGAGATGTGGTTGGCTGCTGGGTTGAGCTTCGTAGTGAGAGGGATGGTTTCCTTCAAGATGCTTCTTGCTGTTCTGTGTGTGTGTGTGTGCTTGCTTGCTTTCGGCATCTCCGTCGACATCTGGAAAGGACTAGAGGGCCATTATATAGATGCGGAGTTATGAATCTTTGGTAACCTAGAGGAGAAAAAGAGAGAAAGAGAAAGAGAGAGAGGAAGAGATAACAACACACAAATTGAGGTGGTCTCGTAGAACTTACAGGTGGAGGGAACCTGCTTGGCTGTGACAGGGTTACAAGTGTACAGTGGTCGGTCTTCCAAAAATCGTGCTCACCAACCGAGGTGAAGAGTGGACCTCCGCGACGCTGGTGATAAACTAACTACCTGGCAACTGCCTGTGTGCTTGTGTGTGTGTGTGTTTGTGTGTGTCTGTGCATACGTGCGTGTCTGTACACCGAGCACGCCTTGCCGGGGAGGGGAAAATGGGGGTGGGGGAAGACGAGGGGGGAAGGGTATCAGTGAGGTGACTGTCGATTGCCCATATTTTTAAAAACCAGTTAAGGATACAAAGGAAAAAATAAATAAACGTCAAAGGATTTAGATCTCTTACAACAGCATTAATCCGCTGGAATCAGGACTGAAACTACTTCTCAATATGGTGATTAAGGTTTGATAAGAGCTTTAATTCACGAACTAGTAGAACCATCGGTCTAACTCATGGGTGAGGGAGGGAGGAGTTTTCAATAACATGGGCCAAGCTGTGCGACAGAGAGTGCTGTACTAATTGACCCTAATGGACAGTGTGGTGAATGCAGTTCTTCAGTTCCTGCGTCTATTCTAACACCGAGGCAGCACGTGGCGCATATGCATATATGATACAGATAACATACGTATATATGTATATACATATAGATAAGGACAGATAGGTAGGTACATAGATAGACGTACACAAAGAAGCATATGTATCGAGGAGTCTCAGGCGACCCGTCGCTAAGTCAAATCTATATACAAGATCGAGTGGTTCTTTTAAATTGGTCCAGAAATGGTTAGTTATGTGCTGTATATATATATATATATATATATATATATATATATATATATATATATATATATATATATATATATATATAATGCATGACTACATCTCAAACACACGTATACCTATATTCACAACTACACGCATGTATACCGATTTACACATGCACACTTATACACATTTACATACATGACCCCTAAGCCGCCGTTCCCCGACATATGTGTATGTTTTGACGTTGCTATTTACAAGATACCACAGCAACCACGGTTGTTGGTAGTCAGGAAGCAGCGAGGTGAGTCTACTGTGTTACTTTTATGAACACGTTATAGAGAGCTATATATATATATATATATATATATATATATATATATATATATATATATATATATATATATATATACTCGATAGTCTTTAGTGGTGATCATGTGCATGGTGATTGGGAGAAGGAGTCGACCCCGAGATGACAGATGTTGCAAGCTTTGATGGTATGGTGTGTATTTCGGTGTTGTGATGTGGTGTGTTGATCTATCTGTACAACTTGCAATTGCAGCCTGTGTAAAGGGGGGTAGGGGGTGATTACCACATACAAGTGACATGTCTAGTTGTAGATCTATGTAGTAATACCGTTACTACATCAAAATATAGGCTTTAATTACAATTTCTACAGCATTTACAAATGATGTGATCACAGTTTACAGTTTCTACAGCATTTACAAATGTTAGATAATTCTACAGCATTTATAAATTTATAAATGTTTACACCATTTACAAATTTGGTAATTACAAAGTCTACAGAATTTACAAAAGGGGTTGTTATAATTTCAAATATTTACAACTGTGTAATTGTTTACACTCTACCGTAGTCGTGGGGTAGATTATGGACATGCTCGAGTATCATAAAGTTCTACTAAAAGCTTCGATAACATAATTCAAACAGCTGTCATCACATTGCAAAACACCTCCCATGTTATCTTCATTAAGATTCATGAGTACGAAACTACATATTAAGTATCTATAATATACCAAGTAACTATACTGAAGAATAAGCATATGGGCTAAATCATAAAGGCTGAAGAATAAGCATATGGGCTAAATCATAAAGGCTGAAGAATAAGCATATGGGCTAAATTATAAAGGGATTCATACTTTACCCCAAAAATCAGTCAGTTATGATAATACTTCTGTTGCTCTCAATCACCTTATTATTTTGATATCTTTCCCTCAATCCTCCTCTCTATTTCCTTGACACAATTACAATACTTTCTACCTATTCGCAGACCATCACTATTCCTACCAAACCTTATTTCGTGCATACCATATAATTCTTCCCCCCTAAGCCTATTCCATGTCCTTATTCTATCTAACATCCCCACTCACATAGGATATAGAGGTGATGAGCGAATAATGGGCATATGTCACTTTCCTCTCTCCAACACAAAAGTTGGAGGTTGAAGGTGTTTGGCTTACGAAGGTGCTCCAATAATTAAAGTTAAACTTTATTTTTGATAAGACAACCCAGTCGTGAGCCAATCAGGCCTCCTGTTGTCTGTCTTTCTTATGTAAACTCATATCAATTTATAGGTACATACATATTTCCAGCATATGTTCGTGAAAGCCATGTTTTATTCAATGGTTTTTGAGTTTTAACTGGAAAATACCCCTGGAATTTTCAACCGAATGAGAGATGAAAAAGTACGTCAATAAAGTCAAAATTATACATATGTATGTATATACATTACATAATCATATTCAACACTTCCACCATCGAGATTCGAACCCCCTATCCGTCGAGACAGCCATCAGGCTATAAGATCATTAACGTCTGACTCACTCATCGAACATCCATTGCCTCTGTATACAGGCAAAGTGGATCTTCCTGGGTCGGTTCCCCAACACTTTCTGTGGAGATTTAAGTGTTCGCATACCCTCTGTGTTGCTTATGAATTCCAAAGAGTTACTGCTGGCTAACAGTTCTTAAGGGTCTGGTCCGACCGAGATGACAAGAGGGTTCGAAGCTTGTTGTTGGAGTTAATATATTCTATTGATGTGCGCTTTGTTATGTACTTGTTTCATAGACAATACAAACAACAAACTTTTATGAAATTCATTGAAGATATTTACCGAGTGAAGAGGAAGCGATGTGGTTTCAGAATCACGTCTTTATTTGACATATCAATAAATACTTAATGATTTTACGACAGACCTTATCAAAAATGCAGTTTTCATCAACTTATAGTTCTCAATCCCTTTTCTTTTTCTTTTTTTTTAACCTGGGATTCGCGTTGAGTTTCTAACTAGCCAGATGGCAAGCACGATTTCTACTACATGTCCCATAACTGATAAGAATGATAAGTGAGAGAAGCTTAGTGTTATCAAGGCTTCAACTGAAACAATCAAAAAGAGGATCGAGTACAACTGGATGACGGAGAGGAGAGTGATATCCAAACCCACCCACCCCCTCTTTTGGAAGCATTAGAACCTCTATACACAAGCTGATTGGTTGCCTTATAGATCTACACAGACACCCCTGCAGACCCCCTAAGACTCCCCGGTGTCCGAAACTTACTGTCGGAATTGGTTACGTTTATCCTTCGCGAATTGAAGACCGAACGTTTCTCCCGGAAGCGAGCTCTGCAAGGAGGTGGAGGTGCGTGAGGGAGGGAGGGAGAGAGAGAGAGAGAGAGAGAGAGAGAGAGAGAGAGAGAGAGAGAGAGAGAGAGAGAGAGAGAGAGAGAGAGATATGAAGAGTGAAGAAGGAAAAGAGAGAGAGAGAGAGAGAGAGAGAGAGAGAGAGAGAGAGAGAGAGAGAGAGAGAGAGAGAGAGAGAGAGAGAGAGAGAGAGAGCACAGAGAAAGAAAAAAGAGAAGGAAGAATTGGGAGAGAAAAAAAAAAAAAGATGATTTAAGGCGATAATACATGTAAGGATTAAGACATACACTGACACATGAACAATGGAATTACAAAACACACTACGTTGCAAATTACAGGATAAAATACATTTGCATATTGGCAGAAGCATGGTTACAGGGGGAACTATAGTACACAGATTAGCGAAGAAGACTAAATGCACATGTCAGAGAAAAAAAGAACTATTGAGAAAGATAATTATAAGAAAAAATGAGGTAATTAGTCCAATAAGAGAATTAAGAAGATACTCAACAGTATTTGACTATCTGCAGGTTAGAAAGTTACGGACATTACGCTAAAGTATAACAAAGAATAACTTGTAAAGACGAAACAAGGTGAAAAGGAAACTAAAGAAATACTGAATGGTTAATTACACCCGGTAGAAATCGGGTTGGAAAGAAACAGCTGAAATATTTGGTATCTAAGTACATTAAGCTATTATATGCTAATGGAAGTCGTAAGAAAATTGGCAGAAAATTGGCACAGCATTAAATCAAAGATTTGATAGTAAGAAGGATAAAAAAAAGAAATACACTACAAATTGTTTTTCTAAGAGCAAACTGACTTTAAGAATGACTGACAGTAAAGGATTATAAGATACGTCTGAGCATGAATTAAGAGAATACATGCGTCATGAAACAGCATTAAAAGTGTATATTTGGGTTATCTTATTCTAATGCTTAGTGGAAAGAATAAGAAGATGGGAAAACGCAAGACACCACGAAAGTAAGGAAGAATAAAACGTTTGTCTCAGCAAATGAAATCATGAGGAGAGAAAGGAAAGGAAATGTAAAGAGTCGTGTATAGAACAAAAGAATAAAGACAACAAAAAATGGAAATACCTCTAGGTGGAAAAACATCATAAAACAGAATAGATGTACAAAAACTTGTTCCAAGAATATAGGTGCAAATGGCAGTAAACTAAATGGAAAATGGAACTTTTCTGCCTGAGGACATTATGAAGATGAGAAATCACATCTCTGGCAGGAGAAGAAAAAAAAAAAAGGTGAATAGAGACAGAAATAGAAAAGAATAAATTACAAACGAAAGACAACAATATACATAACACCCTCTGAAGGACAAAGACATTTTCAACGAGTAAAAATCTAAATAAGGAAAAGAGAACAAACATAAATATAAACATGATAAGAAGAGGAAAGATAGTGGAATGGAAGTGAGGAAACATATGGGAATCAATGTATATAAAACAGACTACATTTTAAATAAGAAAAAGCTCAAATACATATTCATCTTGTTCATAACTGGAATTCAATTCAATCTGACTTGAAGCTTTCGTTTGAAGCAACTGAGAAAATTCAGAAATGTAGAAAACAATGTGATTTACAGACTTTACGAATATGAACCATCCAGATATAAACTAGAGCTATCTATAAAGATCACATTCTTAAGAGTTGAAGTTGTGGGTTCATAAAAAATAGCATACTACTACATATTCATTTAAGGTTCAATGAAACGACACAAGTTTAAACAATATTGTCAGCTGACAGTCATCCAAGATTTAGATATGTTGGAAAATCTTTAAATTTCAGGCTATATAACAAGACACAAAGCGAAATATCAGCAAGGCATTGAATCCTATGGAAAGCTATGGTGCATAACGAAGTCACAAGTTTAGATACTGATATATATATATATATATATATATATATATATATATATATATATATATATATATATATATATATATATATATATATATAAATTAGGAATCTTCACAATACTTTTATCCTACCATATCCTTAGGAACTACAGCTTTGCTCAAATCAAAACATGCAGCCAAAAATTCTACAATTTACTCTTTGATACTACATGATTTATAACAATACCATAATCTAATACCTTAATCTTTGTACCACTGAGGACAACACAACATCACAAAGACAGACTTACGGGTAATTATAAACGTAAGGCCATAGGATTGCATTCAGACCAAAAGATCAGGCATGAGACACTATATAAAATACTACTACATTTATCAAAAGATCCTCAGCAAGCAAACAGCATAACTCACAAGATCACCTGCCAATGCAAAGATAATACATGTGCATGAAACAGGATGATGATAGCTCAGAAATATATATGAATTAATATTGGTGGCGAATTCAGATGCAAATACGTAACTTTGCAGTGCAAAGTTCAATGGCTCACGAAGGAGATATACTCTCCAGACAGTTGCCATGATATCAAGGACGATTTAAAACGGCTTCTGGGGAGTATTGAACCTATCTAAACACTTAAGTGTTGGTAAAGTCTACTTGGGAAGCCGTGTGTCGGCACATAATTCAGAAGCCTTTCATTGCACCAGCAGTAACCTCCATCTCATACACCACTTTCATTTTCGCCTATAATATGAGTCCTTTCTAACGCTCTTTCACACATTCCCACAACTCCTCCTTTACCAGGAGTGCGATCCCTTCCTTTGTTATCGTCCTTACAGTATCACCTAACTGTACCCCTAAGATATTCCCAATCCATCCTTCTCCCTATCTACCTTGACTGGTTTCACGCAGAGCCAGAAAATCTAGGTTTTCTCCTCCGAACAATACTACTTATCTGTCCCTTCTTCTCATGTCGGATACATCCACACATATTCAGATACCCTAGCCTAAGCCTTCGAGGAGGATGAGCCCTCCTTGCTTGGTCCCTTCATTTGTTCCGCCTTTTAGTCTTCGTTAGCCTCTCCTTTTAGTCGCCTTCTATTGTCACCTGTTCCCAGGGATAGGATGGCAGATGAGGGGTGTTTGGGACGTAAAGTTATGATATGAGCCACGAGCGAGTCATGGCAAATCCTTTGGTGAAAAGAGGTGGTGAATACTTTGTGTATGATGAGGTGCGGTAAAGCAGCTGGATTGGATGGGATTGTAGTTGAATTTCTCCAGAACGGGTATGACTGTCTTGTTTACTAGTTGATAAGGATATTCAGTACGTGTATGGCTTAAGGAGAGATGCCGAAATATCGGCGGAATACTAGAATAGTGCCAGTGCATTAAGGCAAAATGGACAAAAGTGAATGTCCGAAATACAGAGATACTTTTCTTGAGTATACCTAGTTAGTTGTACGAGAGAGTGGTAACCGAGAGAGTTGTGATATGCACAGAGCATCAGACTCGGAGGAGCAATATGGTTTTAGGAGTGGTAAAGGATGTGTGGATCAGGTGCTTGCTTTCATGAATCTGTGGAGGAATACTGAGAAAATGGGGAACGCACTAATCTGAAGAAAGTGTATGACAGGGTAAATAGAGATGCTCTCTGGAAGGTGTTACGAATATATGTCGTGGGAGGTGAACTACTACAAGAAATGAGGACGGTTATGAGAGTATCATGAGAGAAGTGGTTCCAGGTAAAAGAAACAACAAATAAGTAGAAAATTCGACTCTGAGGAAAACAGCTGCTCTTCCTGGAGTACTCCAAAAAGGGGTGGTATGGTTTATATGTATAGTGTCGAATTAGGAAATGACCAATTTGGGGTTGGATGGCCTTGAGTGTACGATACCTTTTAGACTACACCTTGAGCAAAGTCTAACTAAAACCTATGAGGCAGATTAAGTGGAGAAGACAATTCGGTTTTAGCTCCAGCACACACGTCTCCCGTCTTCCTCCGCCCCTTTCATAAGACAATAGACATAAATGACAATGTGCTGCTCGGCTATGAAGGTGAAACAATGAACAATTTGGAGGAAAAAAAAAATGCTCACGACTCAGACAAGATCACACAGAAGTCTATAAAAAAAAAAACAAGCATACGACAGTACATAGCTCACGTCACATACGTATCAATGAAGAATCTGAAAAGCAAACGAGAAAGCACAATGCAAAATGATATACCCTGAAACAAAAGTAAAACGCTTTTTTTTTATAACCTTTCTAGTTCGAACAATCACAGAGACATTTAGAGGTATTAAATGACAGAGACCTCCGCGCTCCGCGCGTCCATTATCCCACGAAGTGTATGAGAGTTTCTCTCACACAAGTGGCAGCGCGCGTCTCGCCCAACGGCACAGTAACTACACTGCCAGGCGTACGATGAAAATCATTACAACTGTGAGGCTGAGTCTTTGGTCTGTCACCATAAAGCTTATCGTTTCCCCTCTTGTGTAGTATCTGGTTAATCTGCAAAATTTCATCAAATTCCGTCCATTATGTTTTCTTAAGATAATCAGCTCACAGTTGAAGGTTGACACACAGACAGACAGACACACAGACGGACAGACAGACACACAGACAGACGGCTAGGACTGTGAGTGTGTTTGGACATGAGCGCGGAGGTGATCACAGTAACCTTAATGATCACTGAAAAGATAACATTAATTGCTGAAATGATTATAATCTTAATGATCACTGGAAAGATAACATTAATTGCTGAAATTATTATAATCTTAATGATCACTGGAAAGACAACATTAATTGCTGAAATAATTACCATATTAGCAACGAAAATAAACTAAAAAATAAGGTAAAAATAAGGTAATCATGATAGTAATTATAATAAGCAAGATGATGAGATGGTAGGGATGAATGTAATAAGGGAGATAATGGGGACGATAATGATGTAAAGACCACAATAACGATAAACGTAATAGTTAAAATGAGAGAGAGTAATAAAGTACTTGGATGAAGAGTTAGTTATGAGGATGTCAATAATGAATATAATGATGATCAAGGTGATAATGAGATTGCCAGTGATAGAGAATATATGGTGATAATGAAACCAATTGTGATAATGACAAGATAAATGTGATAACGGTGTCTTGGAAGGCTGACCAATATAGGTTTGAAGCGTTTATTATATGCAGTGGGGGTAGACACAACAAGCAAGCGATAAAAACTGTGGGAAAGAGTTCAGAATGCTAGAGGTTGATTTGTGATACGTTAAGGAAATCGGGTGTAAGTCAGCAATCATATTCGTTTATCAGTAATGTTAGGCTAGGGGTATGGATATGAGTAACAAGAAAGTGGCTATGGTCTGAGGAACGAAGGGGTATAGATTCTAATAATGGGAAACAGTGGACGAGGGTATGAAGTGTTGGCTTCAACCTTGAAATGTTAGGAAAAGAAAAAAAATAAAGGAAACAGCTTCAATAAAGGGGGTTCGAAACACTGACTCAGGATTGAATGCATCACACCTTCAATTCTATGACATTCAAACGTTTGTTTCGACAATTCATTTGACATATACGTAAAAACCATCTGACACTTACGACTGATTGTTCAGTCATGAAAACGTTACAGTATACAGTGTGTGTGTGTATATATATATATATATATATATATATATATATATATGAGAAACCGGACGACATCGCGAGATGAAGGATTAGTGAAATGTTTACCAAATGATTCTTGGAAAACATGATCATGCAAGTCATTCACCACTGGAAGTCAAAGAGCCTCCGAAAGACCCGAATGAGAGCGGGTGAGCGAGGCGGAGGCTATTCACTTCAACGTGAAGGTGAAGAGGTTTCCAGAAACCCCTGACTTGGGAAGCGGTTCGGGTTGTGAAGGTCATTCATCTTTTCCGCTGGAAGAATTATGGGCGGGATAACTACGGATGTTGAAGGTATAGGGGTACAATGGACCGTGAATCAGACCTTTCTTTTTGGCCCTATGGTTGACTGACCAATCACAACCTTCAGACAAAAGAGAACACTGGAAACTGAACGTCTCATTTGGCGGAGTTTAATTTCTGCTCCTCCTCTTGGGAGCAGCAGTTCGCAGTCTGGCGAGAGATGGCGCAGCCTGATAGCACTGATTCCCTTTTAACGTGATGGCAACTGATTCCCTTTACACGTGTCGCCTTCTACCTCATGATCAGAGAGAGAGAGAGAGAGAGAGAGAGAGAGAGAGAATATGGAGGGGCAGGGGGAATGCCATTGTAGGATAAATTCTGACACCGGTATGATACCTTCGCATAGGCTCATGCCCCCATCATAGTATTTCTGACGGAGGGTCTATAGATTCAGACACATTTTCCAATTGGTTTTTCTCCTACACGGAGACACTGGGGGTGTCACATGATTTCTTTCATAGTTTAGTGTCAGATGCCGCGGTCAGATATGATTTCTTACGTTGAGAAATACGACGAGAAGCATCCTAAAAACTTTCATGTGATGGAAATATAAAAGTTTATAGATTGCGATAGTTGCTCCAGATCCTAATATCAAAATCACCTTTACTAGGGGTTCAAAACATAGTCCAGTTTTATGAGAACTCAAAATATCTATACCAAATCTCCAATAAACAATAAATTGAGAAGCGACAGTTCTGATATACAAAAGGCATCACTCAAATACATTTCAAATCTATATAGTCGTCTGCGTAAATCTATTCTTTGCTTCCTTTCGCGAACATTTGTGAATAAATACATCCTATAACAAGTTGTCTTCATACGAATGCGTGCTCGCTCTTCTCCAAAGCACCTCTCTTGTGCGGTGGTAAAGCCGTGTTCACCTTACCGGAACTGAAGACGAGACACTTATATCTCCACCTCTCACAACCGAAGCACCGAAATCTGTTCGAAGTTTGAGCAATGCACGATTATTAATGAAGGAGAGAGAGAGAGAGAGAGAGAGAGAGAGAGAGAGAGAGAGAGAGAGAGAGAGAGAGAGAGAGAGAGAGAGAGAGAGAGAGACTCATCGTTATTCCACTGCTTAACACAGGTGCTGAACCGGGTTTCGCTTGCTGGTCCCCGTATGATTATGAAGTGGTGCAGCGTGTTATGGAGGGTGTAGACGGGGGAGTGAATTCATTTTTCCCTCTGTGTGTGTGTGTGTGTGTGTGTGGGGGGGGGGGGGGGGGGGGGGTAAGAAAATGAAAACAAGAGAATATCTTAATGACAGATGATAATATGGAAAAATGATAATGAAAGACTTGGTCGTCTACGACCAGG
This sequence comes from Panulirus ornatus, assembly GCF_036320965.1. Taxonomy (NCBI): domain Eukaryota; kingdom Metazoa; phylum Arthropoda; class Malacostraca; order Decapoda; family Palinuridae; genus Panulirus; species Panulirus ornatus. Next base: position 6,239,781 of record NC_092253.1, read on the forward strand.
GTTAACTGTTGTTAAAAATAATACAGCAACAATCACTTAAATCTTTAGTCTGTAAAGACGGAGACAGTATGATAAATGATGGTGAATACACAGCGCACATATGATTAAGCTACGTCAGCTCCGGTGGTTGGAGAGGAGTGATGGCAAAATATGGTTTAGTTATGATGCTAAACTACTTGATATGTCAATGTTCAAGATATGTCGTGCTGAAATTGAGTAGTCACTGGAGACTTTGAAATAGCATTATTTGATTTATAATCTATGAGTCTAATGTGAGGAATACATAATACTCAAAATAAAGTTCAGGGTACAGTCAGCATAAATCAGACTTTTCATTAGTGATAGACATGTTAGAAAATTCATTTTTGCAAAAGGAGTTAAGATGACAGCGCTGCCAAACGTCTCTCCTACCTCCTTGCAATCCTTGTCTGTCAAAAAAAAAACAATCATGAGCCAACAATATGTGTCGTTGAAACGACAAGGAATGACCCTGAAAATCAATGATGAACTCTAATTAAACACTGGACATAGCTTAAGTCATAGTACACGTTATAAATACGAAATACAAAGTGGAAATACTAAAGTCTGATAAAGATAACATACACAAAGGGTGTCAAAACCACTTTAGAAATATTCAAAAACGATCCATCTAACTGGGATTTAACACACACACACACACACACACACACACATATATATATATATATATATATATATATATATATATATATATATATATATATATATATATATATATTTCATACTTTATTACATATATATATATTTCATACTTTATTACATACACACTGTTTACATTGCAATTCTTGTACTGTTAACATAAATGGGTTAGGACAATGCCATGGGGAAATGACGAAACAACATCCCTTTCATAAGGTGATTATAAAATATATGTGGCAGGAAATTCATTATGCCTTCTGACCTTAGCATTCTTAATAACTAATTACTTCTTTCAGTAGTAGAATTGGATTATGCGTTGGGCAGTAACCAATTCAACCATCAGTGGTATCATATTGTTTATATGTTAAAGAAAATCAAAGACCATTATCTTAATGCCACCTCAAACTCACAGTTAAAAATAAAACTTTTCGTTATGAAAATGGAATCAAAAAGCAGTTAATCAAGACTTGCCAATGGAAACCAGGACGAATTGGAATTACACAAAACAGTACATTTTTCATAATTTACGACATTTCAGCAGATATTAATCATTTTCAAGGAGTCATATCCACAAGCCCATGGAATTATCCTCTGAAATATTGAAATGCTGAGAGTTTCAGAAACACTTTCCAAGTCCTAACGTGTTCTAATTCAACTTCTAAGTGATTGCCAATACTCCTTTAGGTTTCATCTCTTTTTGAGAAGCTTCTTACAGTGACACATTATCATTCCTGCCCCAGGAAAAACAAATCATAAATCTGGAAATCAATGGAATCTCATTAGCATGAATTTCCAGTGAAACCTTTTGACCCATCATTTATAATGATGTATGAATTCATACGTTCTCTACGGCGGCGGGACTTGAGGGAGGAGGAGGAGGAGGAGGAGGAGTAGGGGTGGAACTCACTTGGAGAAGAGGCGAAGGACGACGCAGATGATGACGAACATAAGAGCCAAGCCCGCAAGAACGCCGATCATAGCCGGATCCACAGCCCCTGGACCATCGGTTTCTGAGGAAGGTTTGAGCGTCTTTTTAAAGAAGTCGAGGAATATCTTAACCTGGTTTAAAAAAGAATGCACCATCCATCTACGTCAATCAGGTAAGGAAGCGTTTACACCCTCAATCGACTCAAGAATCCGTCATTATTAGCCATCAGGGTCTTCTGTGGTGTCATTTGCCAAAGGGTTTAGAGTGGCTCATTATCAAGAGGATAAGAGAGGGAGGGAGGGAGGAGGAGGAGCGTCCGTGTGAGCCAATTATCGTCAAGGAAGCCCAAAAGGGAACTGATTATAGCTGTCTCAGAGGGACTTAGTTATAACTGTTGTAGGGAGAGGGTTGCTTAGGGGAGAGATAAGCACAGTCGATAGCTGGTCTAAAAAAGATATGTTATGGTTTTGTTGTAGTCGTCATATAAGGCGAGCCTTAATAATCTTGGGATCAGACGGGATTAACTATGGTCTTCAAAAGGGTTTTTAAGGGAGTTAAGAATGATCTTATGGGAATTTTAAAGCGTTTAAATATAAGGGGGCTACAAATAATCTCATGGGATTCCAAAGTGATTACTTTTGATTATAGGGAGGTTTCAGGATGATTGTAATTTTTAGGAGTTAGCATGGGATATTAATAATATTCTTTATGGGTTTGAATTGCTTACTATGATTTCCAAGAGGTTCAAAATGGGTTAATCATCATCTTTAAAGAGTTGAGAGAGGGAGGTGATTTACGTTCGATAGAGAATGGAAGAAAGTTAGATACGATCTCTGGGAGAGTAAAATGGGATAACTTTGACCTTTAGATCGTCAAGTATGAGTTAATTATGGTAATTAGAATGCTTAAAGACCATATTCGGTTTTATATCAGAGTATTCTAAAAGGGATAAGTATAATCTAGGTAGACAGTATAATGTGTAGAAATGGAAGGGAAATGATTACAAGTCATGAGGATCATAAGGGTCTATCTCTTCCTTAAAAATGGTTAAAAAGGATACGAAAAGGAACACCTATTGGGGAAAAAGAGGAGGGGGATAATTCTGTCATTTGACGAGAACAAAGAGGAGTAAAATAGTCCCTACATGGAAAATTATGTAGAGTTTAGGAAGTTTGTTGGCTTAAGCACAAAGACACTGACACGGGCAGACAGATAGACAGACAGACAGACAGACACACACACACACACACACACACACACACACACACACACACACACACCATTGCAAAACTCTCTCTCCGTACCGTACAAATAAATAATCACAAGCAAAGTAATTACAAACACACGCAAACGTACACAAAATATCATGAATCAAATGAACTGAGTGACGAAACTGGTGATATCAGAAACATACAACAGAGGTATCAAAAAGTTGATCGATTATAGAAAAGGATCAACAGATGAGGCTTCTATGAGTGTACAGCAACGCCTTACGAATACAATACCAATAGTTTAATTACAGACAGAGAAGTACCAGTACAGTATCAGTAGCTTAATTACAAACGGAGAATTACACTCACCCGTGATACAGTTGAAGCCGATGTCAGGTAGCTCTTCCATGTAGTAGTTATCCCTACATACACATACTGAGGTCTGGCTACAGTAACTGTATTCGTCCGCGGCCTCGCACTCGCTCGAGAAGTTGCATTTTGTGTTCAGCTTGGCCTCTGGGGTGGCGGAGAGGGAGAGGGAGGGGGAGGGAGGGAAGAAGAAAAACACGTCTGGTTAGTGGAACAGAAAGGCACATTGGGAAATAGGATATCAGATGACCATGGTACTTTGAAATAGGATATCGGATGAACATGGCACTTTGAAATAGGACATGAGATGTAGATAACTACCTAAAAAAAAAAGCCTAATATAATTACCTCAAAAAATGATAAGACATTATAACAAAAAATGATAGGATATTATAACAAAAAAATGATAAGACATTATAACAAAAAATGATAGGACATTATAACAAAAAATGATAGGACATTATAACAAAAAATGATAGGACATTATAACAAAAAATGATAGGACATTATAACAAAAAATGATAGGACATTATAACAACACGGTATTGTGGCTGTAGTGATTTTGGAAAATAAAAAAACTCAAGAAAAAGAAATTAGAAATAAACCACACTCTCAAAAACGAACAATGTCCAAAAGACACTGGAAAAAGAACATCTTAACAAGCTACCCTGAAAATAAAGGACCTTAGAAGAACACGACTTTGAGAACATTCAGTCTTAACATTCAGTCTTAACCATGTCACAGTGATCGCTACCAGCTAACTGGTCGTAATGAACGCACGAAAAGATAGGGGGAAAAAAATATATATTTGCTGGTGATGTGGACGAACAGAGTATCACTGATTTCGATCTTTGGCCAAGACTTTATATATATATATATATATATATATATATATATATATATATATATATATATAGAGAGAGAGAGAGAGAGAGAGAGAGAGAGAGAGAGAGAGAGAGAGAGAGAGAGAGAGTTACACTGCAGAGTCACATAGATAACACAGACCACACAGACTCAAGGCCCAAAGCGAAGTGGTGTGGTTCTCAAACACTACAGAAGAAAGATGTAATCTCCTTACAACAATACAAGAAAAAAGAATAGGAAAGCAAAAAATAAAAAGCTCTCTCTCGTAAAGAAAAGAAAGTTGGGTAAAGTTAAATGGGTGAAAATGTTAAACGAGAGAGGAAGGAAATATAAGAGGATGCAAAAGACACGACTCTTTTTAACAACAATCATGATTCTATCTTTTTTTTTCCTTATTCTTCTTTTCGTCTCTGCCTCCTTCAAAATGCTGATCCTGTCGCTTCCTCTCACCCTCTCGCCTTCCTCCAGCTTCCTAAAAGCTTTTCTCACGGAGGGGGAGTTTCCTCAGCTCGTAAAGTTTGCTATTATGCTTTTACCTTCCAGTTTCTATATTTCTATATCATCTGTCGATTTAGTTTCAACCCTAACTTCACACTAGATCCTATATATTTTTTTCGACTCCTCTCTAACTTTATCCTAAATTCTATCTTTTTTTTCTAAGTCTCTTAGCTCTGTTTTAATGCTGGGTACACTTGTTTAACCATAGCTATATATATATATATATATATATATATATATATATATATATATATATATATATATATATATATATATATGTGTGTGTGTGTGTGTGTGTGTGTGTGCAACAATATGTAAGATTATCTTAATTCGATAATAAGCCAAGAAAGATAACTGTGGAAAAAGAAAGAAAGCTAATTCATTGCACTTCATCCCAAGTCCCTTGAGATATCGTCTTATAATCTTTTGTTCAAGCGGAGGTATTCATCTCTCCCAGCACACATTCTTGGGATTAGATTCATCCGGATTATCTACGAGGGAACCCCCCCTGGAGAGAGAGAGAGAGAGAGAGAGAGAGAGAGAGAGAGAGAGAGAGAGAGAGAGAGAGAGTCCGCTGGAATAAATTATGTCCCGAGAAGTGAGTTATACGACCTGCCATGAGAACTTTCCATTACATCAGCGGGAAAAGTTTTGTTCCTTCTCTCTTGCCGGGTCTTCACTTCGCGCACCCAGGGAGACGAGGGTCAAGTTGGTGGTGGGGGTACGATTAAGAAGGGCGTTGCTAGCTGGGCTATACCTAGACGAAGGTCACTGTCCTGTGCAGCTGGTTGGCGTTACAAAGTCACCGTTATCCTCAGAGCTATGTCACTGTATGGGACCATGTCACTGTAGACGTTACTGGTGTTTCTTCCTTAAACATTACATGGGAGAGACAGATAACAGAGGACCTGATGATCAATAAAGAGGTTATCTATTTGGAGAAAATTGGGTAGTTCCTTGTTATCCTAAAGCATGTAGATGAAGACAAAATAAAGCATCGAGTTTCCCTATTGGTCTTCCCTCTAACTGTAAAATGTCAATGAGACACAGAGAGTCGTAACTTTACGATTACGTTCTGCATCATATATATATTATGGTTCTCAACCACAAGCGAAGGATGCTGACTTAACTCACATATACACGGCAGACCGTTTGTGTCTCTTGTTGGTGTGTTTGATGGATACGATGCCCTTAAAGTTAGGATCTATTGGTACGATCCTTAGCCTTTAACGTAAGATATTCCAAGAAATATATATATATATATATATATATATATATATATATATATATATATATATATATATATATATATCTAACGTTGCACGATTACTCGCACTGTAAGTTGTCAAACGTTTTCTTGGAAATGGAGAAACGGGATCCTAACGGTTTTACATGACTCTGGCTTCTTTCTTTCTTAAGGACATTTTTCGCTTCGAACTCGTGGTTTCTTGGAATGCAAAAGGTAGGAAAGACACTTGCTCATAAGGAGGCTTCCGAATATGTGGAATATAGTGATATGGTTTCTTCCGGTAAAAGTCCCAGTGAAAGTTATCTTGTTGGCAATGATTCACATGACAACAGAGCCAGTGAACACAAGAATATATATCCAAGGAGATGGGTTGTAGTCGAGAGAGCTCCAGTAAGAAGAATTTCACTGACAAGAGAGTTCCAATTAAGGAGTCCCAGTGAGAGGAGATCCAATCAAGAGATTTCCAGCGAAAAGACCTGTAATGAAGAGGATTTCAGTGAGAAGTAATCCATAAGGAATACGAATCCTCTTGCTTAAGCAAATTCCCATACTTAAGCAAAAATCCAAGTAACCAATATCAATTTCTTGGGGTTTATTCTCCAATGTATACGTTCTAATGACCTTTAAAACCTTAATTATATTGTCCAGATATACGTTATACGCCTCTGTTATGATACGCATACTGTATGTTTTCGAGATCGATAAGGAAATGACGGAATGATATAAACGAATGGAGATTACACCGTTACTTATATGCCCAAGAAAATATTTGATAATTACACTTCCCAAGTTTCAAAGGCATTCACAAACGCATGCGAGCATATATATATGACACTCACTCACTAGTTTCTCTCTCTCTCTGTCTCTCTCTTTATATATATATATATATATATATATATATATATATATATATATATATATATATATATATATATATGTTTCGAAGTTTCATAAAGGATGACTTTGTACAGCCCTGGAAAAAAAATCCTTGATTAAAGAGTCTGGACGAGAAGTCTTTATCTCCGCTTTGATCTTGAGCGTCCAGGGTCTGGGCGGTAATGGAGCAAAGCAGATGGAGAGGCACCACCACCGCTACTCCTGCTGCCTCAAGCACCAACGTCACCCTGAGGGGATATGAGCTCCTCCTTCAGGAGGTCTTCCCCCATGCCATCCATCCACCCACGCCTCTCCAGAAGAACCTCCTTCCTCTTTCTCTTCAATTTTTTTATCCCAAAAACCTCGTATGAGAGTTTTCCTCAATCTTTTTTCCTTCTTATTTTTACATATTTCTTACTTTGTAAGAAATATGTTGATTTATCTTGCTCAATCCTTTTGCTTTTTCTTGCTATACTCCTCCTTCCTCCAGCCCTCCTGGTCTATTTCTAGATCTCTTTCTTTTCACCTTCAGGCTTCACAATTTTTTTTCTTCCCTCCTCCGGTGTTTTCCCAGATCTCAACGCCTCGGGTTCATTTCTAAGGCCTCTCTCTCTCTTGCCTCTTATCTTTTCCTTTGTCCTTCACGAACGCATTCCTTCGTCCATCTCACTCTCAACCCCCCTGAACCCACCTTGTCTTCGCTTTCTCTTCCTCACCTCCAGCTCTCCTTCTCCCTCTTCTCTGTACACACTCCCTCCCTCCGTAATGAGGCAAGCAGGAGAGCCTGACAAAGTGGTTAAGGAGAGTAGCTTCGGCAAGAGTGGAAGAGGAGTCTTGGAAAAGTGCAACGGAGAAGGGGAAGAGGGTTGATAAAAGAGAGAGAGAGAGAGAGAGAGAGAGAGAGAGAGAGAGAGAGAGAGAGAGAGAGAGAGAGAGAGAGAGAGAGAAGGAGTGAGAGGCAGTTTAATGAAAGGTGTTAAAAGCTCACAGAGCAGGCCTCCTCATTAGACTTCACTCCCTGAAAGTTCCTGATTAAAGTGTTGTTGTAGAGGCCAGCTGATGAAGAAGTTACCCAATGAAGCCGTTTTCTTAAAAGAAAGCTTCTTACCGTAGGTATATGATCACTGTAGCCCTGAACTTCGACAATACATGGGACTCGTTTTACCTTACAAATACAGTGACCTCAATCATCTAAAAGCCATGATAATGTGGGTAATTGATGGCCTTTTTTTCTAACCATCTTCCACACACATACACTTATTGCTATAACCACTTATTGCCACTTAGCGCTATTTACACTGCCACAATAGGTACCACTACACTTCACCAGCAAACTAGCACTAGCACCATTACAACCACCACAGACGAACAAAATACGATGGATGGGACTAATCATCTTCTATAGCAAACGTTGCTGCTACTCTTCTGTTGCTACTTCCGTTGCGAATGCCGTTTGCTCATGAAGGTACAGCTATTACCGTTGCTACTGCTCTTGGTGCTACTACCGTTGCCACTACTCCTCATACTGCCACTGATGCAGCTGCTGTTACCCCTTCTGCTGCTGCTTTTTTCTTTTTTTTTTACTACGCTGTTACTGCTGTTACAACTGCTGTTTTTGTTTTTCCTAACGTTGTATCTGTTGAAGCTACCGTTGCTGCAGTTTCTACAACCATTGCTACGGCTGCTACAACTGGTGCTGTTGTTGTAACTACCGTTGATACTGTTTCTATTACCGTTGCTACTTTTGGCATCACTGTTATTTCTCCTACACTAATAATAATACTTTTGCTGTTACTACTGCTTATACTACTATTACTATCACCATTATTTCTATCACTACTACTATTACTATATAATTACTTCTACTGCTAATGCTATCACTACAGCTACCACTACTACTTCTACTACTACTACAATTACTATCTCAACTCTACTGTAATTAATACTGATACCTTTTCACCCTGTAAAAACTTCATTACGAAAAATTATTGTAACCTGTACCATACATCAGTATGAACCATCTCAAGTCCTCAATTACCTTACTAATCCTCAATAAATTTCCAAAATCCCCAACCTGTGCAGAACGAGGCGTCCAGATCCCCTACGTAACTCCCTACAATATTTCTATTAAAAGGGCTGGCAGGAGGGGTAATCTATTAAATACAAGATGAGTATATGTCTCATTTACTGAGGTGTAATGTGAGTGAGTGAGTGAGTGAGTGAGTGAGTGTGTGAGTGTGTGTGTGTGTGTGTGTGTGTGTGTGTGTGTGTGTGTGTGTGTGTGTGTGGAAAAAAAATGCTATCTTTTCGATGCCCGGACAGCTTTCAAGGCCCTACCACAAACAGTAGCAGGGAAAGGACGGGTCCCCTTCAGAAAGAGGAGTTCTTGGACGAAGGTGAATCCCTCTCATCCACTGACGTTCATATACTCTTACACCATAAACATCAGCACCTGTATCAACATCATCACCATCATAAACATCGCCACCCCGTAAGGGTATTGTTATCCTAAACATTCTCTCTCTCTCTCTCTCTCTCTCTCTCTCTCTCTCTCTCTCTCTCTCTCTCTCTCTCTCTCTCTCTCTCTCTCTCTCTCACATCACTACAACCGCAATAACAACGTTCGTTACCAGCCAAAAAAAAAAGGTCGAGAGCCATTTAAATCAACCCCGTTCGTCTGTAGGCGACTCCCACGCCATCACCACATTCATCAGTTACAGCCACTACAACCACAACCACCACAGCCACACACAACCACACGGCAAGCGCAACCACCGCTACCACAAAACACTTCGACCACAACCACCACAACGAACACCAGAGGTCACTGGGTTATCCGTAACTATATAAAACCAGTCCAATGCAGACCATACCAAACTTTTTCTTTTGTTTCAACGAAAACAAACACAAACTAAAAAAAAAAAAAAAAGTTGGACACCGGCTGATTCTAAACAAGACACAAGGAATTTCTCGCAACACTGACTTCATGGAAACCCATCCCACCTCTCCAACTCCCAAACCCCTTTCCAGCAGGCCAGTGCCCCCCCACACCCCTTTTCAGCGCGGAAGTAACGCTAGACAGATTTTTGTCAGTAGGGCGACATGTTGAGGCAAACGCTCCGTGGCAAATACATGCACAGAAACATTCACGTTTATTGGGAAAAAAAATACCCAATAGACCTGTGTGGTGTCGTTCCTCAACGTTTTAAGCCGGGGTTCTCTCTCAGTCTTCTCTCTCCTCTTCCTTCGCCTTCTTTCTCTCCTCCTCCTCTTCCCTTCCTTTCCATCCTCTTCCTCCTCCTCCTTTGCCTCCTTTCCCTCCTCCTCCTCTTCCTTTGCCTCCTTCTTGTGCCACGGACAGACGGGGGGAGGGTGTGTGAAACCGATGTGATCTGTGACCTTTCTTTTCTTCTAATGATGATTACGACGAGTGTACACGATGATTGCTGATTCTAATCTATCTCGAGCGGAGTGAGACCATGTTATTGGTGACGTATGAAGAAGAGTGTGATCAAAAAGGTTCGAATTCCAATGTTTGAGAAAGGATCATTTTCATTTTTCATGGATCGTTGATTAACAATAGATTATCATTTTGTACAATCTCTCTCATGTTAATTAGTTTTCCATAATCTTGAACATCGTATATATATATATATTCCTCTTTCCCGTCACATGTATCTCCTTGCCTTCACATGTGTCCACTTTAAACATATGTTCCTCCCTACATACATATTTCACTTGATACATACGCCTCTTCTACACATGGGTCTCATTCTACACATACACACTCCCCTCCATCATTCCTGACTCTTCTCATCCCCCCACCCCCACTCCATAACCCCTACCACCCCATTCCTACTACACATGCACCCAAACCAACTACTACACATACACACTAGTCTTCCACCACATATACACTCCATCTCACCGCTACGCAAGCATACTCTCGCCTACCACACCATGCCCTCCACACACACACACACTAATCCACTACTCCACACATGCACTCTAGCCCCCTACCCAACACATACCGTCTAGACATATCAAGATACGATATCGCTGGCCTGTTGCCAACTGTGTATGAATCATTGATAAGCCATGTCAGTTATCGTGTTGGAAGTACACCCACTGCGATTGGGAGCAACCACGTACCAAACATATACTTATCTAACACCCGTGCATCTATCACCCACGTATTAAACACCCATGTATCCATTACAGAGGCAAGAGCGGCATCTGATAAATGGGAAAATGAGGAAATAAAGAAGGCGAAACAGTAGAAAGGGGCGGCAGGGTTTAGGGAGGCAGAATGTGGACACAGGAAATAATGAGTCACTGGGAGACGAATGGGAGACGGGAGACAGTGAGTGACAAGGCAGTGAGTGACTGGGGGAACTCAGACATGCCGACGGCGGGTTCGGCCTCTGGTGCCAGACGACTACCTAGACAGTCTCTCTCTCTCTCTCTCTCTCTCTCTCTCTCTCTCTCTCTCTTAGAAAAAAATAAAGAATGTAAAAACTGGACCCATAACTCGAAACCTACAATCTGACTCGTCCTCACCCGGCGAAGCTCGACTGGACAGTATTGACAAGGAAATGAGCACCACCCACCCACTCACTTACCTCAGGTGTGCACTGCACCCACCCACCGCTTGATATAGTCTCGTAGGTTCACCGTGGGTTCGGCTGGTTTGTACAAGAACATATTTGACCGTCTAGGTTTCCAGGAGAGATGCCGCAACCTCAGTCTTCAAAAGAGAAAGGTTCTGGTGATGCAACCAGATGCATAGAGATACGTCAGAGGGAGTTTTATAGCCTCCATCTGTGGCTTTCCTTTAGGAGGGAGTTCTAAAGTCTCCATCTGTGGCTTTCCTTTCGGAGGGAATTTTTAAGCCTCCATTTGTGGCTTTCCTTTAGGAGGGAGTTCTAAAGTCTCCATCTGTGGCTTTCCTTTAGAAGGGAGTTCTAAAGCTTCCATCTGTAGGTTTCCATTAGGAGGGAGCTCTAAAGCCTCCATCTGTGGCTTTCCTTTAGGAGGGAGCTCTAAAACCTCCATCTGTGGCTTTCCTTAAGGAGGGGTCCTACAGTCTCCATCTGTGGCTTTCCTTAAGGAGTTCTAAAGCCTCCATCTGTGGCTTTCCTTTAGGAGGGAGTTCTAAAGTCTCCACCTGTGGCTTTCCTCAAAGTCTTAAGACCATCTCTTGTTTTCCTAAAGGTGATTTACGAACAATATATAAAATTTCTCCTTTTTTTGCATTCTGGTTCTAAATTTGTAACGTCATTGGAGCTCTGTATTTAAGGGTTTTCGTGGTTACATTTTCATTTTGTAATCATGTTACAAAGCTTTTGGTGGTATGAATTAACAACACTGCAGTGGTTTAGCTGCAGCACCCACGTAAAAAAGGGTACTGGAGTTATAAATGATGACGATAACAGAATTAATGATAATAAAATTAGCGTGTGTGTGTGTGCGTTTCTCTAGTTGTCTATAGTTCTTAACATAGGCTGGGTAGGATTTGTAGTTGAAAATTCTTTATTTCTATCTCAGCATTTTTCATTTTCTCTCTCTTCTGTCTCCCCATCAAGTAAAGCCTACTGAACTCAGCATGTAAAGGACATATTTCGTCAAATGATCCTTGCAATCTGTAACAAAAGCTTATCAAAGCGAGTGAAATCTGGTTCTCGAAGAAATAAAGGAAAGAAGACAGACGTTCCTTAGCAAAATGTGTCGAGGGGAAATCTTCGAATGAGGGACACAACAACCTCATCCATCAAGATAAGAGATACGGAAACCCCTCCACCACCACCCCTTGCTGTCCAGACCTCCTCTGATCCAGTAATATTCCAGACACCCAGTCTGCCCGCTCGTAAAAAATTACAAAACCGTGGCTTTTACGAGCGTTCGCACGTAAAAGCTGGCTGGCAACTTACCTCGTACGGGGGCTACTCGTCCATCTTGGCTCCTTTTTTTTTTTTCTTTTTTTACGAGCACGTCTTATGCAGCTCAACAGCTCTGAAGAAGCTGTTCGTATCAGACACCAGGGCTCAACTCGGATCGTCTTCTGCAGCTTCGAGGCTTAAAGATACGTACGTATTTTCCAAGGTGTAATAATACCAATGTGGACCCTCTCTCTCTCTCTCATGATCTTACACAAGGGAATCTTCATGTTCGTTTCTGAATTTACATTGTTCCCTTTCTACACCTTCCTCTGTGTATCTATTCGCGTTCGTATCTGAATTTATAATTTCCTTTTCTATACCTCTGTGTACCTATTCATGTTCGTATCTGAGTTTATAATTTCCTTTTCTATACCTCTCTCTGTGTATCTATTCACGTTCGTATCTGAATTTATAATTTCCTTTTCTATACCTCTCTCTGTGTATCTATTCACGTTCGTATCTGAATCTATAATTTCCTTTTCTATACCTTCCTCTGTGTCTCTATCAGGGTCTGTAAATTCCTCAACCTCCAAAAGCAAGGGTATGACCAACAAAGTGGAATGGTTTTCCAACTATGATTCAATTTCATTCATATTTCTGGTTCCCTTCCAAACAAGTTGGAAAAAATCGTTTTTTCTTTTCTAGTTTCAGTTGTTGCTCCTAGAATTTTTATGTCGAATTAAATTTCATATGATTCTTAATCGCATAAAATGTATTTCTTCCAAATTTTCTTCCCTATTTACCTGTTTCCACACGAACCTAATCTGTTCTTTTTGCTAACAATTTACTTACCTATTTCTCCTTGTTACCAGTTTACTTACCAACTTTTCCTTGTTACCACTTCACATATCTATTTTTCCTTGTTACCAATTTACTTTCTATTTTGCCTTGTTACTAATTTACTGATCTATTTTTCCTTCTTACCAATTTACTTATCTATTTTTCCTTGCTACCAATTTACTTAAATAATTTCCTTGTTACCAATTCACCTACCTTTTTTTCTGTGTCTAACTACCGACATTTTTCTAAAAACCAAGGCCAAGTATTTTTCAAAATGATCTTTGCATTCCAACATCATTGAGAAAATGAAAAACTATTTTTCTAAAAAAAGAAAAAAGATACAAGAAAATAATAGAAAATGTGTTTCTCTTAAAGCACACCAATTACATTTCTCTTTCCCTACTTTACAATCAAAACCCGAGAGAGCAGCAGCAGCAAAAACAGTGTCTAACAAAGGCCAGGAAGAAAGAGTTCGAACAACAATAGGGTTTTTCGCTCCTCGTATTAAACCTTGCAAGATTGACACGTCGTGTGCGATACCGCGAACTGACCTCGACCTGGGCACAAACCTAAGGGCCACCACGTTCTTAATACAGGCTCTCGGACAAAGTGGGTGTACTATAGTGCTGCTGTTGGCCTTAAGAAAAGAGAATCATGCTACCATTTCTCTTACATCCTCGAAAGTAACCGACTGTTTGAATAGCCCAACCACTTCAAAATCTGTTTACATACTGCAAATAACTATATACTTGTCTACCTCATTTACATATTCATGATCCTTTCTCAGATACCCACCAAAGGATCACGGTGGGTTACCATTATGTGGATACAAAACTGTCACTGAGAATGAGAGTCAAAAAGAAATGGTCCATTTATTCCCAGCTTGAGAAATGGTGTGTGTGTGTGTGTGTGTGTGTGTGTGTGTGTGTGTGTGTGTGTGTGTGTGTGTGCTGGGTCAGTGACTTTGGTCTCCTTTGTCATCACCCGGTGTGTCAGCCAAGTCAGCCAATGTGTCTGTTTTGCAGCTGGATTGTCTCTGTGGCTTACATGGCATCTAACGTTCTTCGGCTGAGCGAGAAAAATGTGTTATCTTACCTGCTCCCTCACCGACGAGGGAGGGAGGTACTTGCTTGTCTGGCGCAGCGAGCCAAAACTTCAGTGGCTGTCAAGCACTTCTCCTCGTAGACCCTAGACACGCGCTGTCTTTATGCAGAATCACGTCTTACGAACTCGTAGGTAGTTAGGTCCTCTCTCTCTCTCTCTCTCTCTCTCTCTCTCTCTCTCTCTCTCTCTCTCTTCTCTCTCATACCTAACCGAATCTATAACTGACAAATGATCAAGACGGGTGATGACAGCGCACGCTGAAAAAAAAGAAAAAAAAATCTAGGTCAATTTCCCAGTCTCTTTCGCTTCTCCCTGTCAGATATCCAACCGAGCTGATCATTAGTCACTGAGAAAAAAAAGCTGTGAAACATGGCCCTAAAAACTGAAAAAAATTGAAAGAGGCCTGTGATCATCCCTGACAGCATTTAAGCCCTATGGATTACTTGAATGACGAACACTAAATCATCAAGCCATCAAATGAAAAAAATAAATCAAAGCTGCAGCTATCATCATCAGTTTTGCCCTCCTCACAGCTTATCTAAACATCCGAATCATACAACACACGTAGGTAATGTGAGCCGTCTACTCCGAAATAGAATATTAAGAAACCGTAACCCCCAGACATGAACGAGCTATCCTTTCTCTTCTTCTTCCTCCTGGACACCACCCGTTATTCCAGAAATCACAGACACTGATTGCTTCAGCACAGCACAAGACTCATCATGCTCATATAACAACTTCCACAATGCCGAAATTGCACAAACTGTCTTATCCTGACCTCACACACACACACACACACAACCTGAGGTCTTACTGGTGGCCGTGGCCGGCTCCCTGAGCGCAGCAGGAGCGCCAAGAAGCCCCTCCTGAAGTAGAAAGGTATTCTTATATGATTACGTAAGTGCAGTTACGATGCCAAGTTTCATCAAAGAATTTCCAGAATTCTATCAAATATCAAGACATTAAATTTCGACTTGTATTCCTCTGAAATGGGAGTTAAAAAGTCGTCACTATTTCGTAGGATTCAGAGGTGAAACTTTTAGACAAGCTAAATTCCCCCTTTTTTCTTCAGAGTTGAGAGAAAATATGTTCCAAGGGTTTCAATACGACATCTGATATTACCCACCCTCCCTATCTCTCCCCCACCCCACCAAACCAGTCTTCCGTTACGAGTGGGTGTCTCTCATCTCATTGTCTCTCCACATCTGGTATATCCCGAGAAGTCTCCTGAGAGATGCCTAAAGCAGAGGATGCTATCTCAGTTGTCCCATGTCGAGGGAGGAGGGGTGCGTCGGACATGGTCTGGGTCTGTCAGGCAGGAGCAGATGTGTAGGTACGAATAACTCGGCTCTCTCTCTCTCTCTCTCTATCTATCTCTCTCTTACACACATTTATCCATCCATCTACCTTCCTACTTACTTATCTATCTAGCTATCTAGATATCAGTTTTTCGGTCTGTGTTTCTGCGTGTTTGTCTGTCTATCTATCTATATTCTAACTACATATCTCCTTTTAGTTATGTTTATTTCATTTTCAGTTTTATTTTTCTCTAAATGGTGATATATCTATCTGTCCATTCTGATTATTTGAAGTCGTTCTAATCACGTCAAAAATATCACAATCATTTATGCCTGTATCAAAAGAGCCACATTTTGAGGAAAGTGTATACCACATTGATTAATACTACAAGTCTCCTTCCTTTTACTTCAAATTAATTGCCTTACGATAAGACTATATGATATTCAACCCATCTCTCTTCCCTCGTCTTTGTCTGTAATATAACCCCTCTAATCAATTAGGAATTTAGGCGTAACTTAGAGAGTTTTAGCTTGGAGCTTAAAATACCTGTGCAAACCCAAACAAACTAGAATTTGAAACCTTAGAATAAAAAAAAAATGCAGTCGTAAAAATTGGTCTTAGGAACCTTATGGCTAATTAGAAATACTCATCCAAACCGAAAACAGTTCAACAATTTTGCTGTAGCCTGTCGACCTTCATCACTCATGTTAACTCGTCTGTTTAGAAAAGTTGCCCGTGTCATCCCTGACATCGTTAGAATTCCTGTAACCCTTCAAGACTGAAGTGGATCACGCTATCGGAGTGGCCGACAGCCATGCTCACGGCCTTATCGCGATGGACATAAGATGATATTGCAGATCGCACAGACCTTTTTTTCTCTCGCTAGGGAAATGCCTCCAGGAGTCAAGTGACCATTAGTTTACCCAAGCGAAGGTGGAGCCAGCTTTTCACCGCAGGCATCGTCCGACAAATGGGGACAAGATCGACTGACTCCGGGTTCGAGATATATCCTGTTGTGGCCTTTACTGCTCTCTCTCTCTCTTAGTTTCTCCACTCATTCTTATATCTTTCAGCCTTAGATATATTCAGATTCTTTCATTCTTAACCATTTCGTCCCCTCCCCCCCCTTTTTTTTAATATCATTTCTACTTTTCTATTCTCCTTCGTAATATATCCTTGTGTCTGTGATTCAGAGTATTCTTTGCTCTTTTCTCCTCCATCTATCTTTTTCATCCTCCTTCCATCTCTAAAAACTTCTTCCCTCCTCCATCTCTACTACTTCCTTCCTCCATCTATCCTCCAGCTCATCTCTCCTCTTCCTTCCTCTCATCTCTCCTCCTCCTTCCTCTATCTCTCGTCTTCCTTCTTGGGCTCCTTCTGAGAGGTCCTAAAGAGGAACTTCGCCATGATTCAATAGAGGGAGGATCTCCTTTCATGTCTCTCTCTCCTCCTCCAAAATAGGTCGGTACGTCGGTCGAAGACTCGGGTCGACCTGCCTTCTCTAAGTTGAATATATATATATATATATATATATATATATATATATATATATATATATATATATATATATATATATATATATATATATCCACGGGGAAAATGAAACACAATAAGTTCCCAAGTGCACTTTCGTGTAATAATCACATCATCAGGGGAGACACAAGAGAGAAATATAAGTCAGTTGATATACATCGAAGAGACGATGCTAGGACGCCATTTGGTAAACATGTTTACCAATGGCAAAGTATAATATATATATATATATATATATATATATATATATATATATATATATATATATATATATATATGTAGGTGTGTGTGTGTGTGTGTGTAAAACTCCGTAAAGTCGGTGGAAAGATTGGCTTAAAATTTCCCATAACCATATCATCAACTGCCAGTTTACTGAAAAGAATGGAAGCAGTTTTGTCCTGGAATGGAAAATGCCAGGCTGAGGAACGAGGCTGGATCCCTCCTCACTTAAACTGCGAAGGAACACTTCCACTTACATGAGCTTTTGAATTATCCTCATTCGTTCCTCCTCTGGGGTAAAGGAAAGCGTTTTGTCTCAAAGTCCAGCATGCAGGGAGGAGGAAGATGCGTGGGTATACACCCTCGATCACTCTTCTTCTTCTTTCATGAAGATGATTCATCTCAAGCGAGACCGCGAATTATTCTTAGTCTATCTTCCGGTGAAGTTAAGTGGGTAGAGATTCGTCTTACAGCTTCCCCTTCCTTACATTTTATCTTGATTTCATTCTCCGTCAGAGGGAGTATATTTCACCTTCACTGGGAGTATAAAGGAAGGGGCAAAGAACCGTCAATCAATTGCTCTTCCTCGATGGGGGAAAAAGAGGATTATTTTCTCACACAAACATTTACGAGTTATTTTCGAGAGATCTGTTCCCGTGTGCCTGTTGCGCTGGCAATCCCTCGACAGAAAATGTGGAAAGTTAATTTGCAATTTGCAAAATCTTTGTCGTGCAGAATAATCCCATTTTACCATTTCGCCTACATGGACAGGCAATATGGAGACACACATCCATATACCGGGCCTCTGTGGTGTCGGTGTTAGCGTTGCTGACTATGAATCAACCCGGGGTCAGACCCGCATGCGTTCGAATCTTGAGTGTGGCAGTCGACCTACACCCAACTCAGGTGTTCATCTTCCCCTAGTTTAGGCTTGTCAACCATAGTATCAGCGGGGTACATCACTCCATCCCCTTGGGTTTGGTAAGGATATCTACCAATCTATCAGTCTGTCTATCTCTTTATCTATCTATCTATCTATCTATCAATCTATCAATCTATTTCTCGAATTACCCATTCTTCTACACACACATACACACATGTGTGTGTGTGTGTGTGTGTGTGTGTGTGTGTATATATATATATATATATATATATATATATATATATATATATATATATACAAACCAAGTAACTTTTTTCCTGCTGAAAAATTTCATATTGCAGATGAACACGTATAACAATGTACGAAGAGGAGTTAATTAAAATCCCTAGAGGGAAACATGGAACCAAAAACAATTTTTGTTGCGCTCTGGTTTCCCACTCTCGAAAATTGTTGCGTACCTAGATAATCTCTCAAAATGGCAGCTTTTTCTCTCTACAGCAACACAAACTACTGACTGTTGATTTCGCTTTTCCCCCCACAGGTTGATGAAATGCCTCATAACGCCTCATAACAAGAGTATCTCTCTCACATCTCATAAGTGTGCTTAACCCTCCTCATGTCTCATAACAAGGGTAAATGTATATCCTTCTTAAGCAAGGTGATTAAAACTCACATTCGTCTCCTACTCACAAAGAAGCAGAGGCATCAAGGCACAAGAATCACCTTCCTCATCATTATACTTTCCACTCGACTTGCCACTAATCATTTTCCCCTCTCATCCTTCTCATTCACTTTCAGTATCTTCAGGTCTTCTTTCACTCCTCTACTTCCTTTCCTTACTTTCTTACTTTATACCTTACCCTCCTCCTATACCTCTTCTTCCTCCTCCTCCTCCTCCTCTTCCTCCTCCTGCTCTTTTTCCTCCTCCTCCTCCTCCTTCACGTATATACAAATCAACAAGTGCCATATTTCAAGTCATTTAGAAAAAGAACGAAATGTGACGTGCGCTGCTCTCTTGCCACGCACAGAAACTACAGTACAGTAGCCCCGACGCCAGAACTGTGAACATATCTATTCCCATACGAATGTCGCCAAGAAAACAGCCACCAACAGGACAGGTCGTAGATATTCAATAAGCCAAGCAGACATTCAGTATAAGGAAGAGACTTGATGAATACTTACCACAGAGACTGTCGAATACTCTGTATTTTTTGGGGGGAAGAGGTATCAGAAGTCTCTTTTAACCTCGAATCGCCATTGAGAAATGACAAATGAATGTATAATGATTATAGGAAAGCTTGTGGACAAGGGACAGAGCACTTATAATTTGGAGTGACCGTAATATAGCTGTATATCCTTATCAAGTACAAGCACATAGCTACACATCACAAACCACAAATTTACGTAACAAATTAATGACGAATAAGGGACGAATAATTCATCAAGATCATACAGAATAAATAAGCAAGTAGGGCGTAGAAACGAGTCAATATTCACAGTGAAACAGTACCTTCGGAGGCAATAAATTATGTACAGACATGAATAACTAACCAGCAATCACAATGAATGATCTATACCGACAGGAAAGCGGGCCAAGGAGCGACAGATTCATGTGAAATATACAGACAGTAAACCAAGTATCTATGTATAGGCCCACCTAAGCATGTCGGTCGACAGGGGGAATTTATTATTAGCGTTAACACTCTTTTTGTTGGGCGTTCTATGGGAAATGGTCACCCCATACAGGAAATAACAATGTGCGTGTGTGTGTGTGTGGAGAGAGAGAGAGA